>NC_139916.1:14772336-15022336 GCF_963514095.1 Eutrigla gurnardus | reverse complement strand
TTCTGCCGAGCTATCGGCAGCACGGCCGTCTAAAAAAAAAAATAGGAAAATAAAGCGGGACAATCTCCTCCCGTCTGTCTGTCTGTCTGTTAGTGCAGATAAAAAATGTGTGACTCGGGCTGTGTGTGCACAGTGCCTCTTCCTTTAACATATTTTCCTCTCTGTGCCTGTCGGAGCAGCGGGGCCACTTTGATCAGAGTGTTATCTGCACCGCTGCGGCCTAATCCGTGTATTTGCTCCGAGTCTTAGCTGGATCACCGCGCTCAAATCAAAGCACTACAGAGTCAGACCAGGAGAGAGCGGAGACATGTGGGAACGCACACTTTCAAACACTCACAGTCATACTGTATGCACACACACACACACACACACACACACACACACACACACACACACACACACACACACACACACACACACACACACACACACACAAATCCACAGAGGGCCACAAGCCGACTCATTGGGGTACCAGACTTCATGACCATAACTGAACTTACGTGATCGAACACACAAGCACATGTGAATGTATGTAACGCAGGCAAATCACAGTCATAAGTCGCCCTGTAAATAAAAGCTTACTTACTGCCTGGCTTCTGTTTGAGCAGTAACAAAGAGTTGAGCTTTAACTGCGTAAATAATTTTATCGCAACACCTCTGAATCGGTTGTTTGCCACGCTAATGCTCGCTACGAGGCTGCAGCGGGACACACTCAGCTACCCCAGATTACAAAGTACCGCTAATTACCACACAACTGCCTACGCTGCATCATAATACAATCAAAAGATGATTTTGTGTCGCTCCTCACACTCAACAGTTCCTGGCAATTTCTACTCGTTGCCTCCTAATGACACTCAAAAGTCATTAAACCGTCTCCCACTAAAGAGTCCTGTGGATTATTTTGCCATGAAATAACAAACTAGCTAAATATCTGGAGCCCATATGAGGATTTAATGAATATTTTTCACAAAACTCCAGTTGTGTCATTGACCATTTCCCACTTGTAACCATGTGACGGTTGACTGCATCACAGCCGTCGTTTGCTCATTCTTTGCAGGCTTTCACCTGCTATTCAACCTTGAGTTAACTTCGAGGCAGCAAATGTGGTCTTCTGACTCGTGATGCTAGTCTAAATACAGGCGTAAATAAAAGGAACACAGAAGAAAATCAAGGGTACAGTGTTCCAACATCATAAATTAAAGAGCAGTGACTAAAACTCATTTAGCAAATAGTCTGGCGTGGACGTGTGGCAGCGCCGATTATTATATCACACAAATAAGCAAAAATCACTTCTGGAATGCCCTCTGTTCAGTAGATAATACCCTTCTGTGTGACCTCCCAATGGAAGCAATACACGTATGGAGATAGAAAAACAAAGCGAAGAAGAGAGGGAGAAAGCCAAGCTAGTGCGATAATAAAATAACTTATGGAGATGTGCCTCCCTCTTGGGGAGAGAGAGCGGGTGAGGCTGAGAGAGAGGTATAGGGAGGGGGGGGAGGGAGAGGTAATTGCTCTGGGCTCACACTACCTTGAGTTCAGGTCGGACTGAGGGCAAGGGATGTTGTATAAGACCTCGTCCTGTCGGACACAGGTTAGGGAAAATATAGACAAGATGGAGGCCATTACTTTCAGGACACAAGGGTGATGTTAGGGATGTTCTGCTTCAGTTAAATATTCAATTTGTGCCCGAGTCTTCGTCTAATTACAAATTAAATCGTATGTGGTCGAGGGCTCCGACCGGCCCACTCAAACTTCTCAGAGGAAAGCTAAGTCATTTTTTAGTTCTCCCTTACCTGGAGTGCTGCAGTGTAAGGTTACACAGCTAACAAGACCTACAAAGACGGGTGCGTCAGATCAAAAGCACTACACTGAAAACTCCTGCCCACTGTCCATGACTTGTGCTCACTTTCTTTATGAGAAAAATTAATCTTTATCTTTAATAATACCTGTCTATGGTCCCCAGTCCAAAGTCTTTCCATTCCTAATACAGATACTAATACAAATCTTTTCAAACAGCTCACAAGATATGCTTTCACTCAGTAATCTCCTAAAACACCTGGGGACTTTAGTGTGTGTTTTTTTATCAGCAAGCAGCAGTAAATTATGCATTTGTCGGGGACTACTTTCAGCTGTGGATTAATACACATTTGGTGCTCTAATGAGTATTTACGCGAGCAGCATGGTGTATGTGAGACTGATACAAAACAAACCACGGTGTTCATCATAATGAAAAAAAAAAAAAACATGCCACCCAGTGCAGTGGTGTGGCTCACTGATGTGTTTTTAATTGTTTTTGGACAACAATGGAGCGCTACGGTATATTAAAGCTTTGGCTACACAGATTATATGTTTTTATTTGGGGGATTCTTTGACAATAAGACAAATATAGAATATCACCAGACATATATGTGTTTTGGACCAGGTACAGAAGATCAGGTCAAAAGAAACCAATACAAAATATGGAAACAACGGTGTCCTGTGTAAACTTCCCTTTGTTGTCCCAAATGTCATGATTCTTCCTGCCAAAGTCATTTTAGACGTGAACATTTGACCAGTGCTGTGTTGTTTTCTGGTAACGGTGATTAATTCTAAATGAATATAGTAATTAAACACGGGTGATATCCACACCTGTTGGTGGAAATCCCAAGTGCATCTGGGTGATGATGTGAGCGGGTGCTGAGGCAAAACTTTGATGCTGAGCTTTTTGATCCCTGTGAGACTTCCATGTTAATAAATGAGATCTCCTGCAAAGCAATACAGCTTTAACCCTATGTATTATGTATGAGGCGAAAGGAGAACAGAACTAAAAAGGAGGAATCATCTAGGCACACATAAGTGCCAGAATCCAATCTCAGCTCCATTAGTGCAGGACAAATCCTATACAGTGAGAAGGGGTCTCCATATGTTTCCATGAGGGAGCTCAGGAAACCATTATGGAAATGAAAGGGGACAAATCACACGATACAGATCACTGGGCGAAGCAGGAACAAAATCACGGTGCAGTATACTTTAGACGGGGGAGGCTCAACAAAAGAAGGCTGAAACCTGCACAGTTCCCGCTGCAGACTTCTAATAAACTCTCACAGCGAGGACGACAGTCTCCGAATTCCATTAGTTCACATTTGTGTCATCTTGTATCTATAAATTATGCTGTTTTGTTGTTCGGCAGATCAGAGATTACAGCTCCCGTCCTCACTTTTTCATAGCGCCGGCATCTTCCATGTGACATACTAAGGTTTAGCAGCACGGCGTCTTATTTAATCACGTGCCAGCACATTATCACCATCTCTCCATCTTGGCAAAGCACAGAACTCATTCTAAGTGTGCTCGGAGTCACAGCTACTGCAGAAGGTTATGGCGGAAGACAATTTGTCTGTGTTTTCCAATGAGTTAGCATCTCCTGCGAGCGTATGCTCCATCACTGTAGATACAGATCCTTACAAACAATCTCCCAAATGCTAATTGAGGTAATTAAAGCCACAGCATCCAGAGGAAACAGGTGCAGGTGGTAGGCATTATTCATGTCCCCTTGCCCTTGGAGGTAACCCTCTCAATCTACTGGAGTAAACAAGACAGACAAGGGTGCAGTTTTCACTGTTTTCTTTGTTAAGACGAGCACACAAGAAGTTATATTTCCCACTGGTGTTGGAGTGTCATTGTTATTGTGTGTATGACATCAACAGATAAGTCATCTTCCCACCTCAATGCCAAAAATCTTTTTCAAACACGCATTTTCCTTGAGCTCTATCAGCGACTTCATCAACATTTACGCAGACGTTCTGATGGGAACGCGCGTTCTTCGGCTGCTATCATTGCAGGCATGACACGGCTCTAAATATGACAAAGCCAGCGGCACCGGGCACATTCAGCTCCCAAGGAGACACAATAACAAATAACATAATTAAGGAAATGACACGTTTCTCCTTTAAGACTGGGACACTTTCTTGAAAAGAAATGAAAGAGGCGATTGTCATGGCCATCAAAACCCCTTCTATGTCCTTCAATTTGTCAAAAGTTTTTTTTTTCAGGAAATGCAAATGCCCTCGTCCTAAATGTCAGACTTGGATAGTGGTGGCAGTGGGGGTCTGACATCATTACAGAAGCCTTGTTTATATCAGACAGTGATTAGATTAATACTCATTAGAGAATATTTTTGTCTGCACCCTTCCTGCACCCTCCTTTCCCCTCCAGGCAGCCTGGCAACAGGAACCATGGCAATTAAGAATGGAAAACTGTCATCCTCTATCACCGCGGCGATGTGTTGGCCCTTGAAGAAAACGCACATACACCCTATGCTTGGTAATATACACATGAGTAGGAGCATAGAAACAAACTCCCGAAGAAACAGATATGAGATTAAACATAAAGACACTGACTAAAGCCAATAGTACAATAAAGTTCTGCTCTCAAGGCTGTTTGTTTCTCAGCACTGTTTTGCATCTTTGCAAAAAAAACAACACAAAAACATGGGGCCCAAAAAAAGATTATATTGCAGTCAGAAATTGCTACATGACCTACAGGAATCTAGACTCCTGAATAATTGTAATGATCACGCCTGTTACAATTTTATCACCCTGGTGTTGTAGGCAGTAATAGAGAATCCATCAAGCATTTATTTCCTTTTCGTTGCCAGAAAGGAAATAAATGCTTGAAGATTTTTCTTCCTTGGCATGAATGGGGCCTTTCATTTCCTGCATTCTCATCCGTTCCCCAAATCCGTATCACTCTAATTTCAATTAAGTTTTAAAAATGGAAGCTAATTTAAATTATATGAAAGTTTCCATTTTGCTTTTGGGGTGTTTTTTGTGTTAGAATGTAATGATGAAAGAGCAAATGAAACCCAGTTTTCTTCAGATGAAATCTTTGTGTTGAACTCTAAATGCTACTGTAGCCTGCCCGTCACATTTACTATGCGCCTTCAAAAGTACCTTATTTATGTAAATGGTTCTTGGAACTTTGCATGCTCTCTATGTGCATTTGATCCTCATTATGTTCTGTTTTCCATCTTCTGAGACACTTGTGAATAATAATGGTCTTGATGACCGCAGTGTAATTAGGGTTTGGAAAGTCACCATTGCCTCCGCAATGCCATTGCTAACTCTATCATTATAATTGAATATATTCAAGCCACTTTTTGAATCATTTTAGCCGGTGTTTGGTGCTCCATTAGCTACGGGTTATGATCATTACGATAAAAGGAGGTTACTTAACATGCCCATGATCTGAGAATTTGGCCAGAAGGGATGAACTTCAGAGAATTGTCGCTCACTCAAAGACGAAGGGAAACTTTGTGCTCGGTCTGAGGCGACTTTAATTATGCCTTTCGTAAAGCCCCCACTTCCCCTTTGCGATGGAGGGAAAACTCTGATCTCGTGTGTCTGGGAAAAAGGTTTCCTCAGATGTTTGTCATGAAATGGCTGCTAGCTGCTGCGGCTGCTTTTTGTGTGCATGTGAATCAGCTGGTCTCTGTCTGTCTCCCATTCTGTCAGTCTGCCCTTTTGCCTAATTATCCAAAGTGCCAGCCTCTCCGCTGTGCAATTCCCTTCGTTTTCCTACGTCTCCTTCCCTCTGTCTTCACGGCCTCCTTCCCTTGAAAATCTTCAGAGGTATTCAAGCTTAGGAAAACTGGATTTGCTGGTTGTGAGGAGGTGTTTTATTTGCTTTGACAAATGTGTGTGGTCCCCCCAGCAGCCTGAGATATGCTGGCCAATCACAACCATCTTATACGGTGCGTGTTTGAGACGAAGGCCGACGAAGAATGTTACAGTAAGAAGAATCTTACTGTTAAATATTGCCTCGATATTGAAAACAATGTTTGTTAAAAGAAGAACAGTTGAGAGGATGTGTTTTCAGAATTTGGCAAAAGTTTAGTATACCAACTCATCATACAGCTCGATTCTGCATGCTGAAGTTACATTTTTCTCAGGTGTTAATTTTCACCTCACCTCCTTTGCACCAAGTCCTACCCTAATGTGCTTTGATCGGTGGCTACTTTGAGGTGATTGGAAACCTACACCAGGCACCCCTTGGAAATTGAAAATGATCTGAGAGGTTACAATCTAATTGGAATTTGCTATTTGGTCTGGAGATGTCAGGCGAGGTAAACTGTAAAACATGAAAGAAATACCTTCAAATATCAAAACTTCAATATCACATTCATTTGATCAGGTATTTCTCATTATGAACAAGAGTGGGCAAAACTTCCTTCACATTACATCCAAAATGACATTTTGAACTCCCGCAATGACAATTTCTTTTGATGCTATGACTATGGGTTTCTAGGCTAAATGTATACATTTTCCAAAACTTTACTTCAAGCCATTTAAATAGGTGAAAACAAAGTCATTTGCTTGGGATCTTGTTGGTAATGAGAGAAATGACTTTTGGCTGTAATCGGAGGTTTTTGTCATTTGGTGCTACCCCTTAATGTGCAGTGTACTGAAGTTTTTATTGTTGTTATACGGTCGTTAGTGCCTCCTGGATCAATATGCTCTTAAGACAATGTACATATTCACCTGAATGCAGTTTAATAGAGATGGTATTGAAGCAATAACCAAAAACGACAACCTCATGTCTTGTTCTTTATACTATTATCAAATCCTCCACAAAATTGGCTGGGTCAGAATGAAATCTATGGAGTGACCTCTAACCAGGCAATTTCAGACACATGCATAATTAAAATAAAATCAAGGGGGGAGAAAGCACTGCATGCTTGATAAAGATACTGTAGACTGATAACTATTTTCAAACTGAATTTGGGGTGAGCTGAAGCCAGGATATTTGTTTCTCCCACTTCATTTGATGCTGGCAGTCTTAAGGCAGTGATTCCCTCCTTCCAAGAGTGAATTAGGTTGAAAGTCAAAGAGGCTCAGGTTGTCGTCAATAGTCATTAGACTTGGCCACTGGCCCTGGGTTAAGACCTGTCAAACTCTGCTCTTAGGCTCGATACCACAGGGACGCATGTATCCACATAACTTTTTCTGTAGCTCAAACTGGTCACAGCTTCCAGTAAAATCCCCTCTTCTGTAACCAAGCTCATGGTCAAGCAAGCTGACAACATATGTGTACAAAGCTTGGTTGTGACTTTATTTCTGGGGTGTTCAGCCATACGTGTGAAAGAAGTAACTAAAAGGCTGAATAACAACAACACCACCACCACCAACAAAACAACCTTACATTTAAGCAGCATGTTGGGGCAATGTCGGCCTGTTGGGCAGTCGGTTCACCACTTTGGTCCAGAGTGAAATACAGCAACAACTATTGGATGGATTGCCATGAAATATTGTTCAGACATTTGTGGCCTCCAGAGGATGAATCCTACTGACTTTAGTGATTCCCTGACTCCTTTAGCGCCACTATGAGGTTGAAGTGAAATGACTCAACAACTATTGGATGGATTGCCATGGAATTTGCTGCAGACATTCATGTTCCCCTCAAGATGATTTTGAATCACTTTAGTAGCTTTTCCTCTGGCGCCATCATCAAATCAACATTACAGTTTATCACTAAATACCTTTCCATCAGCCTCAGCTTTACTTTGTGTTTTGTGCTAATAATGAATGTAAGTACGCTAACATGCTAATGGAAGATGGTGGCCGTAACATTTAAAGATGTTACGGCCACATACGGCCAGATGGGCTGATTCAAATTTAAAACAAGGGGCTCAGGCCAGGCCGGTCGGACCTAAATCTTTAAACTGCCAAAAGACAGGCGCACTGCCACAGAGCCGAAAAACAAACACATGCCAGTATCATCCGTACCAAGCAAAACCATAAAGGGGAATTTAAAAACTACATAAATAAACCCCAAGACAAACCACAGACTCCTGCCGCAAGGCTGGAAGAGAAACAAAAGTCGTCAATGTGGCCTTTTTCAACACGGTGAGGGTCGTCAGACCACCCGAGCGTCAGCCTCGGCCGGCCAGGAAACCAATCAAGGTTCTGGAAGGCAACTCAGGGGCACCACTGGAGCAGCCAGGCGGGAGCACTATGAAAAACAAAAACAAAAAAATGGTCAGTCCAATGACGATAAGAAACACATCATAACAGTAATCATTATACTATGTTAGCATTGACATTGTGATCATGCTGGTGTTAGCATTTAGCTCAAAGAATGGCTAAGTTTGAAGACCTGTGGCACTTAACTGCTAGCATGGCTGAAGATTCTTGTTCTTATAAAGTGATACAGTGCAGACTATAGAGTCATTAGCACCTTACCATACTTTCAAACACAAGCACAAAGACGTTTCCGTGGCTTGTTAGCTTTGGTGCACACCCAAGCTTCTCCACAAACACCAAAAACCTCTTTCAGTTTGTTTATTTTCTTCATTTTTATACTGATTTTGTATCTAGTGCAGATTCAAATGGCCTGCAGATGTTTTTGGTCTTTGATTTTTTTGTTTGTCTGCTTTATATGGTTTTAAGATCTAGTGTGTACAGTAGCCCTGCACTTATGATTTGGTATAGTCAAATATTGCCATCAACATTGCTTCTGTACCTGATAAAGTTACTCCAGCGTAGAAGGAAATAATTTAGAGGGCAAATGTGAACTGGATTGGTCTTATCACACCTGCAGACATAAGGCAGCGATAGGGATCTTGGTACCAGCTCTGAGGTGGGTCTACTGGGCATAACAAGGCCTTCCTCTTGCTTCAGCAGATATAATTAGCTTTAGGATGAACACACAAACAATTTTCTTTTAAGGTCTTTTCTTCTTGTGTCCTTCCCCTTCCCTTCCTCCCTTTCTCCCCCACTTTTTCCTCTGAATTGCTGCCAAGCTCTGTTTGCCTCGGTAATTAGGAGCCAGAGCGTGCTTTCACGACTCCATTATGAAAACAGCAAACGGTCCAGTGGTTTATTGATGAAGCATTACACTCTGCTGCAATACTGTATGGACATGTACAGGGAGCCTGCAGCCATTTCAGGTGGACCAGCGTAAAGGCTCCCCCACAGCCAGATGAAATATCTTAATGATATAACAGCACTATTGCACACCCCATATTGTACAAGGCTGAAATATCGGAATACAGCGCACCAGCTGTATTTGTGAAATTAAATGCAAAAAACAACAACACGAGCCGTTCCATGCTCTGTCAAATGGAGAAAATGACCACAGAGAGAAAAAAATATAGCCAATCTAATCTGCAGCAGAAAGAAACAGTTGAAGAGGTAATTTCGCTCAGCAATATGCGAGGACAGCCATTTAAATGTGTTGTTGGTGCTCCAATCAGGTTTCCCAGGGCGCCGTGATATTTAAAAGTGACACGGGTGACCCTCCACATTTGCGAGGTGTCATCATGCATCAATCGGCAAGGTGTATATCAAAGCTGCCCGTAATGGTGTGTGCATTGGGATTTATATTTCCAATTAAATCTGCAAATTATATGATTATCCGCTGCACCGTGCCGAGGCCATTTTGGAAACGGATTGTGGTGTTCATTTTGTTTTTCTACAAAGATAATAGTGCCAGTGGCAAACCTGCTTGTGCAGTAAGAATATTAATGTCTGTGTGTTCACGCTCTCTCTCCCTCTCTCTCTCTCTCTCTCTCTCTCTCTCTCTCTCTCTCTCTCTCACACACACACACACACGTGTACACAAGCCATCATGCCCCTGCAGAAACACACAGACGTTCTCTTGTCATGTACTAACAGCTTTGTATTTTTGCTCTTTTCTGTCAATTAACCTTGTACAGACTATGTAAGTCCTTATTAGCCGAGATCCAGCACCTGCTGCTGACTTTAATTGCCTGTGAAAATGATATCAGACCAAGGATCTGCCTGATAAACCTACATGTCGGGCTGTCAGACACACAGAGCGCCCGGGCTTCTCTGATAGCCAATACTGGTCTCAAAAACAATACACACACACGCCCACGCACAGAAACACCAACACTCATTGGGTGTGAATTATTGATTCGAACATGTCAGCTAAGAGACAGCACAGACCGCCACTGTAGGGAAACGAAGGGTTATTTTGCTTTTGCTTTGCTATGCTTGACTGCCAAGACCGTGTTCACCAGAAAAGTTTCCACTTCCTGAATGCTTACAGAGAGGTGCCTAACAATGCCCTGAGACAGAGAAAGGAACCGAAAGAGTTTAAGGATGCTGGCTGAGTTGTACAATCAAGAAGGAGGTATTGAAAGGCAGAAGGCACTCTCTCTTTCTCTGTGTGTGTGTGTGTGTGTGTGTGTGTGTGTGTGAGAGAGAGAGAAATGGGAAGAATAAAGGGGAAGATGGAAAGTGAGAAGAGGAGAGAAGAGTAAAAACTTTCCCTCACAGGCTATTTGTATATGCATCTCTAGGGTGCCATTTTAGCTTCCAATATTTTATCCTGAGTAAAGTGCTGTGGGAGTATTAACTGAGTTGCCATCACCTTCCCCTCCTCTATTATTTTTCAGCATTGCACCAAAAGAGAAGAAACTGTTATGACTATAATTTGGTATGGCTGAGAAACACTCTAAAAGCAAAGTTTAGTCCATCGCCTTTTATGTGGCATTTTCCATCGGACCATTTCATTCCGGAGGAAGTTTGTTGGAGAGCATCTCGGCACACCTCTCGCGCAACAGCAGTGATTTATCAAGTGGAAGATTTGAATGCGCGAGTGACTAAATGAGGGAACGGAGGAGAGAAACAGCTTGCCATCCTTCATGATGATAATCTCCTCCGTGCTAATGCACATCTCAATATCCCAGGCAACACAAGTCAGATTGTAGTTTCTGACAAGTATGGATTGCATAAGAGCATCTGGCTAATCCTCACCCTACAGGCGCATGAGCATATCTCCCCTCTAATTAGATTTATTTGCTGCTTTCATGGGACTCGTCTTTACCATTACCATTAGGTTCTCTGGTGAAAGATGTCATTAAAATTCTCTCCTGCGTTTAGTGGATTCTACTGATTTCCATGGACACGCGTGGGAGATGGGCGAGATGGGTTGGGGGGAGAGGAGGAGAGGGGGGCGATGTCATGGTGTATTGTTGTGGCACCTGTTCATGGTCCTTAGCTAAACAAGGCACTTCATTTTTGTGTGACCTGCATTGCTGTGACACGCGTAACAGTAGTGTTTCTATACTCAGATCAGTGTAGTGCTGTGTGCAAAGTGCCGAGCACAGCGACATGTTTTTCATTGTCTTGGCTTCACACCAACACGCTGGATTTGAAATGAAAGCGACTTTGAGGTTAAAGTGCTGACTTTAGCTTTCAGCCGTTTTAGGGTGTTCACATCTATATTGGTGGAACACTGTAGGAATCACGGCCGTTTTTTGTTTGTACCCTTTGGGGAATATATATATAAAAGGGCAAGCATTTCTATATGACTCACCAGATGTGGATGTAAACACCATTGAATTAAAGTTGACAGTCAGCACTTTAACCTCACAGAAAGTCAGAGCCAAAACAATTCTGTCCAAACCCTTACGTATAGCACTGTCGGTTATCATTATTTCATTCGAACTAACTTGAGATTTTTTTTTTTATTCCAACAAATTGGAATATATGTACGGCAGTTTATTGCCACTTGGGGATAGAAAGTCACTTTCCAAGGTCAGCACAGAAAGAGAGAGAATTAAGAGTACACGGTACACAGCACACAATGTGAAAAAAGAGATCAATTATTCTTACAGACATAGCAGTTAGAGATGAGACCATATAGAGAAGCTTGCCCGTGTTTTATGCGTGATTTTTAGTTCAAACCAATTGGACCACACAGATATCAGTGGGGTTGTTCTTACATTCATGTGCTTTGTTGTGATTTGTTTCCTTGTATTAAAAACTCTCTAATTACTAAATCACGTCTTCTACTTAATTCATTTGCCCAAATTAATAGGTTTAAATCGTAGCAGTAGGAGCCTACCAACCCCTGTAAAGCTGGCTAATTAAGGTGTTACATCTCATTTGTTTAATCTGTACATAAACTGAAGTGTAAAATGTAACAACAAGAAGTGGCCGGCATTATTTCTTTTCCTGGAACAGTAACTTCCTGAAGTCTTGTCGCAGCATCCAGTGTCCAGACTATCAGCTGTGTTCAGTGTAGAGGAGTCCTCCAATTACTGAATTGATTTTTCCAAACTAATACTTTTTGTTATCATTCACATTCATTCCGTGTATGATTCATTCCCTAGAGTGAAATTCATACTAAAAGCTAACATCAGAATATATCTTTGATTAGATCAACTGTTGAGTCATCATGTAGTGTTGTGGGGTATCTTTGGCACAGCAGGAGGTCTGTGGATTTTCTTCCCCATCATTTTCATTGGAAGGAAAACCTCTTTGAACATACTTCCATTATGGGCATGTATTCTTTTAAGTCACGTAGCAGTCAGTAGCTTTTTCATGAGCATTAAACTATGAGACAATAAAAAAAAGAGTTCAGCAACTTAACATGGAAACTGTGTGTGCATGCTGCATCTAGTACACAGTTTCACTTTTTGGCTGGAACGTAGGGGGCTCTGTGGCTGAATAAGCAAGTAAATAAGTAAGAAAGTAAGTCAGTAATTAAAGTCACACCATTGGTCAGTCGAGTGTACGTCAGCATGACACTGGGCGTTGTCTGAGGGAGTCAGAGCAGCTGAACTGGTGATAATTATGCATTTTGGAACTGGAACATACTATTGGTTTTACATGCTGCTTTTTAACACAGAACAAATGTAGATCTAATCAGGCCACTTGGATTTAAACTTGTTTATTTTGATTTGAAATTACATTTCTGATAATACGGCAGGGTTTGGCTGCTCTTTGACATTCATTTTTTGTGTTATTTTGGTATTATGGATTGCTGCTGTTAAATATTATGCCCAAAATTATTAATTGACAGGAGAGCATTAGCAATTTTTCAAAATATGTACAAAATATGAATAGGATTGATAAAATACCCATGACTGCTGGGTTGGGGGTTAGCGATTTGAACTCTCGCTCCTCTCTTCTATAGTGCTCTAGAGCTGGAAAGCACTTTCCTGGCTTGTTCGCTGTGTTCGGACTGCAGAGATGATGTCAGGTACGTGAAGTCAAAACCATTTTAATACAGTGCTGAGAGCAGGGAGTACATACAATTCAAACATGCACTTTTCAATAAATGTTTTGCAAAGAAACATCTCCGGAAAAAAGTAGTTTGCAAAAAATATAGCACTGGTGACCTCGCAATTAGAGCTAACCCTGGCAAGTTGTGTGCTCGGCCCTGCTGTGAGTGATAGGCAGTTTTGGCCTCGCACTGACCTTCCAGTCTTGAATAGTCCGGATGAACTCTTGGTGGATGTGAACTGGATCTGTCAGGGCTGGCCATATCTGAATGTCTTCATATTCCTCCCAATAAAGTGCACGGATTTAATAGTGCTCTCTTGTTCTGAATATGTAGAATTTTGAAAGCAAGCTAGTAATATCTAAGGTTGTTTTAGGTGAAGCTTGAGTTATTTTCTCTCCTATAGATGATCTAACCGCCCCAACGCTTAGAGGACTCGGATGGCAAAGAGGAATTTGAAAATTCATCACATATGTGGTAGATCACATCAGACCTGCCCTGAGAGAGAGAGAGAGAGAGAGAGAGAGAGGAGAGTGAGACAACAAATTTTCCATGCGTCGTCGTGGTGTCAAAGGATTGGATCTAACGGTGAACTAACTGACTGGATTAGTGCTCTTCTTGCCAATGCCTGCCTTTGAAGGCATTGTGGAAGGGAGAGCAGAATCACACACACACACACACACACACACACACACACACACACACACACACACACACACAAACAGGCTAAGGCAGCCGTGCCTCAGATCCCATCACAGTGCACTGTGATACAAAAACATGACTTTCTGTGATTAAGCAGTCGTGGAGCATGCTGTATCTCCCCAACACTCTGCCAACAATAAATCGACCTCTAGAGCCATAGCTATTACCAGCAAAGCACGTAATGTAGCATATAAAGGTGCAGGGCCCTGTACGCATCTAAGACCCGCTACTACACACAGAACAAGATGACTCAGTGTGATCAGCGTGGATGAGGCGCCTGTGTGTGTGCGTACGTGCGAAGACGATTGTTTACTGAAGGGTAAACATCATTTCAGCAGAAAGAAGCCGATGAGAACGTCATCCAACCATTCCCTTCCTCCTACATTTCACTTCATCTTCATCTCAACCCGATGGCGTGACTTCCCTCCTCTCCCCTTTCGTAGCCATGGAGATGTGGTGTGTGTAATTAAAAATACCCCCCCCTCCTCTGGCTATTCACTTACTGCTGTCAATTAGCAGCTGTTGGATCTGACTGGATTGATGTTGCGTGTTGGACGCTGCGACCCGTGTGCTGTGTAAGTTTGCTTTCGGAGCGTGTTTTCGTATATGTGACAAAGCTCTGCAAATAGTGTCCTGAGCAGGGAAAGTGTTGTTTTGTACTGTGCTTAATTGTACATAATCCAGCAATTAAATTACCCTGTGCTTGTATTTCCACCCTGGACAGAGTTGGCTCGTTTGTTTGAATGTAAGGAGTCTTTTAAATTTTCCCATGCACCGTATTTATTCAGTGGTCCACATTTCCCTGTTCTCCATCTCGGGCCGTGTAGCGCACATTTCCTGCTTCGTTAAGGCAAAAATAAATGAGCAGGCGCTCGCTCAGATTGCTCCCCAGTGTATTCTGCCTCCCTTGTGATGAAGAATGAATCAGTGTATTGCAGCAACTTGGCCTGCATTTATTACACATTATCACCTGGATGAGGGATATATCATTCCTCACCGCAATTGCGGCAAACTACATTGTTTCACATGCTTTTTTCAACATGTGTGTTCCAGTCCGCGTCGTCCGATTCCATCTCTGAATCTCTGTGGCAGTCACTCAGGTGCACTCGGGGACAGATGCCGCGTCGGAGTCGAAAACGTTTTCGGCGTGTGCTAATCGCCGTGGGAGCTTCGTACGTCAGTCGCAGCACCCCTGACGCTGCTGTTGGTGTGTCTAATTAACACTCCCGTGAGGTGCCGGTGCTCCACGCTGCCTGTGCAGAGACACCTGTCCTGTGACCAACCCAGCGTACAGGAGCAGATGATCGTCGACCGACATTTAAGATGGGCTGCAGTTTGGAAACCCCACCCTAAAACACTTGTTTTGCTAATGTTAGGATGAGAGGCAGCAGGTGTTTTTCGGGGAGACTCAGCAGGTATGACACAGTCGGTGCCCAGGGGTGCTGCCGTCGTTGATGGGTCCACATGCATAATACGGCGCAGAAACAGATGGATGAGAGTATAACAAAGTCTGGCGGCTGACAGAAAAGAAATTGGTAATGTCTGCGATTTAATGTATTTTCTCTTAAAAATGTTCCTCTTCCCTTCGCCGCGAGAATATAATGACGCTTTCTTGCCAAGAGGTTCGTCAGGGAAGATGCCTGTGAATTTGCATTTATATTTTACAGCAAGACTTATCATAATCATCATGCCGCCGAACAAGATTAACCACAAGAGTACAACAAAGGGAGGAGGGCGAAGATGTTCTGCATGTGTGCTCATGTGGATAGCTGGGAATGTTATCAGCTGCACAGTGTTTTTAATCATGTTTTTTTTTTTAATCGTACTGTTTGTGTGTGTGTGTAGATGTTTGTATGCTCGTGCATCCTGTTCTGTGCTTTCACCAGTCATGCCAGCCTGCTCTGACCCCGATGACCCAGCGTCCCTGGCTCTGGTCCAGGTAGCCTGCAGTCCCATCTTCTCTGCCTGCAATTTAGTCTCACATAACACTCATTGCTCAGCAATGGCCTTTTTCTTCTGTTGGCACAAATTAAATTGAGGCGTACCAGCTACGCTTACCATTCTCGATCTCACCTGTCACTTTTAGATCTCACCGTCTAGAAAGATTTTCTTTTTCAAAGACAACAACAGCTCAGAGTTTGCAGCATCTGTCTGCTGATGTGTTGTTTTGTTCGGAGTCTGGAAGCCTTAATATTGTTTTATGATATCTGATCCGTCTGCCATCTTTAATTTGTGTGCGGTGGCTTCACATTTGTTTGTGTGACACCTGTGAATTGCATTTTTTTTTCTACTTCTTTGTGCATTAATGTATCAACAGTCAGCTTCTCTTAAGGATTTAAAAGGCACTGACTGATGGAGGGTTTTTAAAGTCATGCCCAGTGATTAGACTTCAAAGACACCCTGCTGGCTGCAGATGGCACATTTACAGAAATGTTTGATTCATGTGCACGGATTTAAAGGAATGATTCAGATGTTATTCTATATACTTTTTGTATTGGCAACAAATTCCATGCAAAGCTCAAAACCAATAATGCACTAGCCTGTCTCTCCGTACATCCCCAGTGTGTCTGTGGCCTGAAAATGTAAACAACTCATACTGTTTTCTTAAAAGGCCAAATCCTTTCTAGACACTCTTCTTAGTTCTTTAATATTACTCGAACAGCAATACATAGTATAGTTGTCGTTTTCAGCTGTGACTTGGTGTAATAGTGAGTGTAGGATTCACTCAAAATTAATAACAACACCAATGTTCATCGTAATTAAAAATGTGTAACTTAGACGTATTGTCACAAAATCATGTATTTTGACACTCATCGTTTCCAGTTGATGAATCCAGAATTATTTTGGTAATACTTTTCCTCCAGTGGCACCTATGGTTGGCAGTGCTTCTGATTTCCTGCATCGATTCCATTCTAATTCTTCAGGTCCCGATTCGATTTCCAGTTCGATTACCAATTTGACTCGATATTAATTCATTTAGAGATATTTCAATTTTGCTTAGTTATGAACGGGTTTTTCACAGAACTAATGCTGTAATTTGTACAAAGATGGAAATCCCTAACCTAATGCATTGTTAAAAATATTAAAGTTACATTAATGCACTTTTCATTTAAAGCAACTTTTCCTCTTCGGTCCCCCTACAGGTTGGAAGGGAATTACTGGCGTCGTAAATAATTTAGCCTACCGCAGCCTACCGTCGCACGCACGTTATTTGTTTGTAAGCAGAACCGGCTCTGGAAACGATGAACGAGTTGAACGATGTCCAGTGACAAGGTAGAGTAGCTAACGCCTTAGCTAAGATTAGCTAACATGAGCCATAGCGAAAGTTACATATATATTAGCACAATAGCTAACGCCTTAGCTAACATGAGCCAATAAAATAATCGACAATGTATTGTACACAGATGCTCACTGTTGGGGAAAAAAAAAGATTACTGGTCCAGCAGCAACAAAGCCGAGTCACCATCCGTCTTGCATTTTGTAGTCTCCTTCAGCTCTCGCCAACGAGTGTGAGCCGGTCCGATATTCACTCTCGTCCGAGCTCTTTCTTTGTCATGCTCCAGTTTTCTTTTCTTCGCCTCATTGGACATTATACTCCTCCTTTTCTTTGCAGGCTCTGCCATGACGCCAATTCAAAAACTACCTAGCTGCAAGGTATCTTCCACGCACCTGCCGGGTGTTCTCCCACTGATCTCCACGCAGAGCCTCCACCTACCGGCTTTTTTAACGCTTGCCGTAAAGCAACTCAAATTCGTAGTCTCATTAGAACTACAAAACCGCTACCCGACGAGGCAAAGTTACATAGTGCGGTTTCAGCCAATAGAGGGCTGCAGAGCGAATGCTGAAGTGCCGTTCACCCGGTTTTGAGGTGATGAACCACTGAAACTATTTTGGAAACATTATTTTAAGGCACTAAATACTCTTTAGAGTTGCTTTAAGGAGACCCACACTTTAAAGAAGTCAACAGAGAGACTCTACAGTACAGCCGTAGGTGAAGATTCAAGTGCAATGTGAACATTTCAGCAGTGAACGGACGCAACAAAAGGCTTAATTAAGTGTTCAACACAATTAATTGATTGGACTCGGATGTCTTGCTGATCATGTTTCTGGGTGATGTTTGGTTAAATGGTTTCTGAGATTTCTGGTATTTCCACCACATTTTGACCTTATGGCTTTGCTTTTGTCCAGCTCTCCTCAGCCCTCATAGTTTTTCATTTAAAATGCTGCCTGACATCTGCCTTCAGGCCTGACAGTGCTTTCAGTGCAGCAGCTTCTGTCATGTTTTGGTTCACCTCTCTCACGTGGACAGATCTCATTATGCAATCACGGGCGACTAACTCAGAGGGTACAGGAAATGGCATATATTAAAAGATCGATCCAAGGATTTTATTGATTGACTCCACACTGAAAGGAGGTCCGTCGTTTTCCCTCGTTGGCGGTCACTTTGCTTCTTAATTACTTGCCCTTCTTCACTCCAATTAGTTTTCCTTTCTTGGGACTGGAAGTTGAATGGTCTTCTTTCTCTGATCCTCTATTGTGAGTCTGCAGTCATGAAATGTACCTGGTCAAACACTTTGGACTAGAGGGAGACTCAAAAGTTGGAAGTTACCGATTTCCGATTACAATAAAACGCAGCATACGCTTCCATGAGTAGCTCAACCTGGGCAGACCAACCACTGCTGACTGATGTAATAAGCGTCACTAATTTTGAATTTTGTGAAGGGATGTCGCCACAGACGCGGAGATGCTATTTCTGGGCAAAGCAGCAAGTAAAGCACTTTCATATGATCAATCCCCATTGTTTTAACTCAATCTTTGATAGATAGTAACTTAAAAGACACATGTTACGGCCTGCCACTTTAAGACAGAGTAGAATTAACTATATCATTTTTCTTTTTGGTCTTCTGAAGTGATTTGTTGACATTAAGAAAATGATGGTATAGATGGGCACAAAGTAGCCAACGAGACCCTTAAATACACAAGTCTTCTCAACAGACACGACTGTTTGCCACGATTTTAAACCCTGCACAGAAAACCTCACACCTTCATATTGGTTGGATGGTGAGTGGCAGAGCGTGGAAAGTTCCTCTCATTTGGTGACAGCCAAAGATGAATCATTTAAAGTGCTCGTGTGCGGCCTCACAGAGCAGTGTTTTCTGGACTATTAGCTACACAAGCAGCATTAGGCAGATGAGGCAGACTCTCCTCATATCTCAACATGCGCCTAAGGCAACAGACAGTGAGACACTTGAAAGTCTTCAGATAAGGAGATAGACACCTCACGCTGAACTTGAGGAACCTTGACAGACTTAATAGCTGAAAGGGTCCTGTGTCTGGTCGCTAATGGACAATTTGCCTCTGGCTTAATTTGGTCAACAACGTATTGATTATGATTAAGGAGATAGCTAAATGTACATTGACAATTTTTGGGGGGATTAAAACCTCCTTATCAAAATGTCAGTGTAATCTATATGTAGTCTCCTTGGAGGGTTTTGCAGTCTCCTCTATTAACATACTTTGCCCTTTCTCCCAAGATTTAAGTTGTTATGTGATTTGGAGATTTGCCGTATAGGGAAGATGCCGCGCTGCTAAACACGGGGATGTGGGCTTGTGTGTGGTAATGGCAAGGGGGAAGGGTGAGGAGGTTAGTCTGTTTATGTGAGTGCCTGTGTGGAAGTGTGTGTGTGTGTGTGTGAGCTTGGGTGGTTGCTGCTGAAGGGGGGTCGGTTGCTTGTGGGACCTGCCTCTCAGTGTAATTGAAAAATGTGACCTGGAAAATGTTTGTCCAGTGGAGCATGAAAGTTACCTCCACAGCGACGGTGGCGTGCTCAGAGGCAGCTCACCTGGCCCCTGACAGGGAGAGCCCTGTATTGGGTGGGATCTCACGTTAAGAGCCACTTTATCCCTTCATGCAGAAAAATGCATTATTAAATAGTACTAAAGAAGCCCAGATTGACCAAAAAAAAAATCAACAAAAAAAACAAACATTCAAAATCCTCACCTATAAGCTGTGAGGAGACTGACCCTGACAAGGGCGCTTGGTATTCTCAAATCAAAGTGTAAGCAACGATTGAAGGTGCAAATATTTCCTTGGGGGCAAAAAAATAAACAATTTCAAGAGTCATTCAAACAATTTGCATCAAAACACATGTGACCTCACATCCTCTGAATGGAAGGGGTTAATGAAATATATGCAAGAAAAGCAGAGAGCATTCTTGTGCCTTAGCATATGTGACAGTTAATAAAGCGGTGATAAAACGCAATCAAAAATCCAACCGCCATCCTGCACACTCAGGGTCCTCTGAGTCATTTTCATTAACCCACAACCATTATTTCAAATATCGCATGCGTCTTCATACCTCGACAGGTATGAAGACGCATGAGGGTGGTCGGGGTACTTCAGCAATGTAGACAGACTAAATTAATATATAGAAGTGTAGAGTCAGCACAAGATGGAGGCATGAAGTACATTTTAAGTACAGCTACAGTTTTACATAAAGTGAAGAAGCTTAAAGGTGTTTAAATCCGGGAATAGCGACATACTAAGCAAAACATTACATGAGAAGTTTGATGCTCTCAATACGATAGACAAAATATAAGGCAACAGCCATAGGTCAGTTAGCTTGGATAGCTAACTGGAAACAGCTAGCCTGTTTCTGTACAAAGGTAACAAAATCTGCCTGCTAGCAGCTCACAAATTTACATCTAATACCTTATAGTTTGGTGGATATTTATCATTCCTGTGACTAACGCTAAGCTAACTGTCCCTTGGCTACAGCTTCATATTTATCACACAAAAATGAGATATCCCACAGTCAGCAAGAAAGCAAATATGGGCCATGGGCCTATTTCCCAGAGTATAAAATAAAAATCCTGTAATAGAAATGTTTTGTTTAATACTTCCATGGTGAAATGATTCCCCAGCTAGTAGCCTATCATTTAGCTCAGTGACAAAACGGTATAAGAAGCATTTATTTTAGGTGGGGTAGATCAAGTCAATTTTTATGGTTTTTCTAAGCAGCCTTGATGTTTTTTGTCCCCCACATTTTGTCAAGTCTACATTTTCTCTTATTATATAGAATAATAAGTGCTATGGCATAGGTGGTGTGGTAATAACGGCTGTGATTTTGATATATTTTTAAACAATTGGGAGTTAAAACATGTCATGAAATACACACTTTAAATTGTCATACAGTATCTCTGGAAGTATAATGTCCCAACTTTGCAGCATTTGTAATATCATACAGGGCTCTCAGACAGAGGCTAACTGAGCTTGTTGGCCTCAGACAGTATTATAGTAAATGCTTCAGGGCCAGTGAGGGGAACAAGCTAATTATGGATAGACTCTGTGTTAGAGGGACTCATGCTTCCGTCTTTAATGAGGAAATTTGCATCTTCCATTACATTGATGTATGTGTGCATACATCACTTTATAGAATATTTCACAGGAACTGGAGGGGTGAATTTGTGCAGTTCTACCGCCCACATAAGCTACTGCTTAGAAAGATCAATTGGTCCGCCGTCTCCAGTATTTCCTCTTTTGGAACGTTCAGATTGTTAAAAATGACTTGAGTTGTGAAGAAGGTATCATTCAGTTACTTAGTCGCTGTGCAAACTAGAAGTTGGGTGAAAAAGTTATTCTGGAGACAAAATGTAGCATGAGCTCTGCTTCTTCATGTCTGCATCACCGCCAACATCATCAACTTCCACAGTCCCCCCCTCCACGAGTCAAAGGAAAGCTATATCAGGTAATGTATAAATGAGAGAACAAACAAGCTAGTAAACAGTGTGAATCTAATTAAAAGATAATGTCAGCCATTTTGTCACAAATGTTTCTGCTGCTGTGGGCCTATCTTCCAGCCCTAGGGCTCTCTATCTGTTGAGGGCTATTGCTCTCTTGCATTCTGTATCTTTAGTTACGCTGCTATCTCCACTTCCTCACCCTGGACTGTATCTCCCTGACTTGGTGGTATTTGTGCTGGCCGTCATGCTTGACTGTGCTGACCCAGTATTTCTCTCTCTCTCTCTTTCTCTCTCTCGAAGATCAAATATCCTGTTTAGTTTTTTTCGTAGCTCACAAAGTTGAGAATATTCTGCGGGAAGCAAATGGGAACTGAAATCGGGAAACAGATTTGCGTTTAGGGTTTATATGTGACTATACACTGTAGGCCTGATGAGCCTTTGGTGTAACTGCTTTTTTTTGTTGCAAAAAATAATTCAATTCTGTGTTGTCTCCCTCAATATGGAGAAAAGTAACAGGAATACATTAAAATTCGTCTCCTGGAAACCCTGTGTTTTGCACCCCACTGAATACGCCTCCAGACTTCCATTCTCTTTGAGGATGGCTAGACTTTACGCAAACATGCCTTGCTAGGAGGATGATATTTCTGACAGGAGGATTGACCAGTCCTATCTCCAGAGCAGCAACTGCACATTCAGAATGAACATCACCCCATAAACTGGCTGCTGGAGGGGAACTTGAAAGAACAGGAGGGAGAGCACTGACGCACCTCTGAAGATGGTACAGCATCGACCACTGACAGCCGACTTCAAAGACCCGGTTATGAACATGACAGGCAGCCAGCGGAACAGCCTTTGAATCCAGTGCACATTTTTATCAAGAATTTATGGTCTATTTAGAAGTGATCCCCCCCCACAGCACCGGGAATTTGATTTGACTGTACATCTCATCGCTGACACGGTAACTCTCGCAGGTCTCTTCTTGATGTGTGTGTGTGTGTGTATATATATATATATATATATATATATATATATATATATATATATATATGGGACTTGCATTTTCATGAGGGCCTGATGTTATTCCACATGGCAGACGTAGATATTAGCGCCTTTGATTCCTGAGGAGTTCTAAAGAAATGCTGCACAGAAAGCCCCCCAAGGCACAAGTTGTTTATTTGCCCAGATATATATTAGTCCAATCAATTTGCCTCAACTCACACCTTGTGGAGAATTGTAATGGAGCAGATGGGCACATAGTAATCTCTCCAAAAAAAGAAATCGAATGCCCCCAGACAAAAATCCAGGCTTGTTTTATGTACCGACATAATTTGGTATTTATGCATTCATGGTACTTGCAGTTTCATGGTGTGATGCTCATTTGCTTTTCGGTGTTGCTGATGAGGAAATTAAATGAAAATAATCATGTAAAACGTCTAATACATGAAGATTTCAGTTGCATTCAAATTCACGTCATATAAAAATGTTGTTTTAAAATAAACCAATTTGAGTTTCTGTTTAAGATTTGTTGGGTAATTTTCTTTATACATTTTAAGATCCTCATTGCATATTTATTTTTTACTAGTCATTTTAAAAAATTACAAATACATTGAAAACTGTGAGAGAGGATGTTGTATTACCTTTTCAATCATGTTTCCATTTCATACGTGTTGCCCTTCTCTCAAACTAAAGTCACTCTCAAGATCACTGCAGGTGTATCCAATTCTTTCACTCCATAAAATATCAACCCCCTAAGACATGGTCACACGGTCTTGTTTGTATGAAAGGGTGACACATCTGAGCGTGAGGCTGTGTGTGTGAGGCTGTGTGTGTGTGTGTGTGTACTTGCGTGTGTTGCAGTGTCATCCCACCCTGGAAAATGACTTATTAAAATGAAATTACGCAGTGCCCTGACCCATGGCAAACGGCATGAGCCGCAATTTGTCTAGCAGTTGAGCTGTGAATAAAATGTGATTGGCAATAATTTGGCTTTGCTGTTGATATAGCATCCCATCCTCCACATCTTTTCTTCTATCTCCCATGCCCCCCCCTTCTTATCATGGATATGTTGATCTAAGGGTGAAATATTACTGATATAGCGATCTGGGGTCAGCGAGCAGTGCACTGTGATGATGGTAAGTGGGTGGTTGTGAGCTTAGGGAACGGTTTTATGAAGCAGGGAGGGCTGATGGTAATGTTAAATGCCAAAACTGACTACTGATCTCTGGTAAAAGGGTGTGTGTGTGTGTGTGTGTGTGTGTGTGTGTGTGTGTGTGTGTGTGTGTGTGTGTGTGTGTGTGTGTGTGTGTGTGTGTGTGTGTGTGTGTGTGTGTGTGTGTGTGTGTGTGTGTGTCAAGTGTGTGTGTGTGTGTCAAGTGTGTGTGTGTGTGTCAAGTGTGTGTGTGTGTGTCAAGTGTGCATTCATAAGTGTGCATATACAGTATTTAATGTCCGTATGTAGTTATGAGGACCTGCTCATTTGTTCTATATAGGGCATTTGCTATGGTCATCTCTTTTAGCATGAAATGGAAAACAATTACAAGTAGTTTCTTTCCAATTCATCTCATTTGTCCAGTTTAATAAATGTATCTTGAGTGCAATGAAAACACACAACCACAAGCTGAGAGGAAAAGAGACTACGATAGCGGGAATGATCACGGCGGGTAATGGAGGAAGGGTGTTAAAGACCCCGGTGCAGTGGTGGCCTTGGACAGGTTGATGTAGTTCCAGCAATGAGCGGCTCATAAAAAGTGCTATCCGTAGGCCTTAGGAAGATATTCTATCTCTCCGCTGCTAACGGCGCAGCTTAAAATCACCTGCTCCATCAAAGTCAGGCCCCCCTCTATTACATAAAATGCACTGGATAAACAGCAGAGGAAACAATAGAACTGTGTGTGTGTGTGCATGTACTGAACCATTTGTGGGGAGACGTTAGCTTTATTTAGCAGGGGATTGGAAGGCTCAATGCGAGGCGTGTGTGGCAGTCTATGTGACAGGGCCCATCCCAATATCGGCTTTAAGCGCAGATCAGGATGAAAAACACTCATAATAAGTTGATTGTACTGAATTTCCGTTATCACAATAATCCTAAATGTTGGGACATGTTTAGCTCGGTATAAAGTGAAACACTGACCTTGATTTTAAAAAATACAGGATATAAAATACATTATATAAATGTATTCGTCCTTTATTTATGCAATGAGATGGTATGATTTATGATGTTATTTATGATTATTTGATTGTTTTTCACTGAAAATGATTTTTACGAAAAAAGATGCATGTCTTACCTGTGACGCAATAGAAATATTTGTATATTTACAAAATGCAAAGTGATTCCAGCATGTTTCACTGCCATTTTGAGAGTTTTCAGCACATTTTGATGAATGTTCATATTGTCCCATGCCTCGTGACATTTATATTAAGTATATTTAGTTGACATTGACTGTACTTTCTTGTTGTTAGCAAACCCCAATGCTAAGATATTATTTATTTATTCATGCATGATTGTAATTATTGTTGTTATTATTATTATCATCATAACAAAGTGTACACCACCAACTTTGTTCCCTTTAAATATTGTCCTGTTGTCTCCAGGGTTGGGGAATTTAAACTAACACAATTGTGCAGTCATTTTGTTCTTTGTTGTTAATTGTTTTTTTAGCTGTTAAAGGGGACCTATGGTCTCAGAAGCTCCAAACAGAACATTGCAGAGAGGTAAATCCTAGAAAGAAACATGACCAAATGCAAATCGGTGATATAAACTAAATATTTAAGAATCTGTGACAACAGCAAGGCCAGAAAGCAGCACCAAGGTACACAGATCCATCAGTTTCTGTTTGTGTGGGCTCCCGGCAACAAGGTGCTGTCAAACTAATAATAACACATGGGCAAAAGTGCAACATAACCAATTAAGTAAGCAAAACATTAAAAGAGAGAAGACATTTAAATCCAGTTTAGCAGAAAGTAAAGCCTCTGTACATACATGCATTCAGTAGAAATAAATAAACTCATGTGCCTACATGTATTCAATGCAACTTTTGATGTATGCACATACACAAATCAGATAATATGTAAATACTATACCGACACATAAAACATGCATATTTACATTAAAGGACATACAAGATAGATTGTCTTATAATGTGCATCTAATGCAAATACATACATACAAAATGTTTTTGTATGTATGTGGGTTTGTGAAGTAACTGGGTTTGTGAAGTAAGAGTACAACAACGCAACACACATAATTGCATTATTGTGGGTTAAGGTTAAGACTTTTGGATCACCTTAAAATGGGACTGAGTGCAATGGTTATAGTGGGACACAGTGGTAAAGTGGACTGGTGATAGTGGGACATAGAGGTAGAGTGGACTGGTTATAGTGGGACATAGAGGTAGAGTGGACTGGTTAGAGTGGGACAGAGAGGTAAAGTAGACTGGTGATAGTGGGACAGAGAGGTAGAGTGGACTGGTTATTGTGGGACAGAGAGGTAGAGTGGACTGGTTAGAGTGGGACAGAGAGGTAGAGTGGACTGGTTAGAGTGGGACAGATAGGTAGAGTGGACTGGTTAGAGTGGGACAGAGAGGTAGAGTGGATTGGTTATAGTGGGACAGAGAGGTAGAGTGGACTGGTTATTGTGGGACAGAGAGGTATAGTGGGCTGGTTAATGTGGGACAGAGAGGTAAAGTGGACTGGTTAGAGTGGGACAGAGAGGTATAGTGGGCTGGTTAGAGTGGGACAGAGAGGTAGAGTGGACTGGTTAGAGTGGGACAGAGATGTAGAGTGGACTGGTGATAGTGGGACAGAAAGGTAGAGTGGACTGGTGATAGTGGGACAGAAAGGTAGAGTGGACTGGTTAGAGTGGGACAGAGAGGTAGAGTGTACTCGCGATAGTGGGACAGAGAGGGACAGGTAGAGTGGACTGGTGATAGTGGGACAGAAAGGTAGAGTGGACTGGTGATAGTGGGACAGAGAGGTAAAGTGGACTGGTTACACTGGGACAGAGAGGTAGAGTGGACTGGTTAGAGTGGGACGGTGACGCTGAGTGGACTGGTTTTGGTAGCTAGAGATCCATTGGCTGATGGTGTTGATGTGGAAGTTGTTCAGAAGAACACATAAAGCTTGCAATTTGTCACAACTGCCAGTCCACTTAAAGCTGTGGAGGAACAACCTTAAAAACATTTGGAACAATCAACTTAATCAGACACTTCTTATCTTGTTATTCATTCCCATGCATGGTGCTCAGAGTAATCACAGTAACCGGCTTGTCTGCCCACAGGGCTCTCTCCCTATAAAGTCCTGCTTATAACGGAGCTAACAGCAAACATATACGGAGATTGATTGATTTGATTATGATGTGTTCAATTCTGCTCAGTAAAAATGAATATGGAGGTAAACGATAACACTATCATGATGTGTTTCAATGTAATCTTGTTAAGTGTAGTATTTGGCAAGAAACCTGAATAAATACAATTGTTTGAGGGAGATGTTTTGGGGGGAGAGAAGAGGATTAAAAACAGCTTATAATAGATAAGTTAAACTATTTTTTTAACAAACCAAGTGCAATCATTTATTTCCCGATAATTTGCATTGTGTGCTTTTATAACCATATACATGACAATATCAGAGTCAAAAGATAGCATTTAGAAATAGAAATATGTGTGTTTGTGGAGTTTTTTTTTCTGTCTTCATATTCTGCTGGTGATAGCTGTTGTTGGACATTTAAAAAACATTTTTGGTTAATTTCATATATGTTGACACAATAATGCACTTTCTTTTGTAGCCAAAATGTTTTTTCTTGACCCCAATTTCCCTTTTAAAAATGTAATGCATGTACTCATTACATTTTAATCGACCTACTTCTCACTTTTATCAAAGTACATTTTCAAGTAATTTCACTAGCACCTGTGTAAAATTGTGTGACAGTATTTTTACTCGAGTTAAATATTCTAGTACTCTTTCCGTCCCTTCATAAACATGTACATGTACAACGAAAATAAATCATCACATTAATTAACCTCAAGCCATCTCAAGACTCGTAAAAGAGTCTATGTGCGGTTATTATCAGGCTTCAAACAACATTATTAGTCATGCAACTTGTATAAGGTTCTTTTCCTGCCTCTGATCTGAGTCAAGATGTTTTATCTTTTCCTGGAATGCCTTTGGGCAACACAGCAGGGAGAAGAGGAAGAAGATGAATGCGGTTTACGCCATCAACAACACTGGATTCTCCAAAAATAACAGTTTCCCTCACCCGCTGTGTAGCCAGTTATTGCAAAAAAAATGGATGTGCAGATGGTGATGGTGAAATGCTGGTTGAAACAAAGTACTAAATAATGCTCTGAAATCTTGGTGGGAAAAAGTTCCTCTCCTAAGACGGCAACATGTCCATCTTAATTAAGGTTGGAAATAAGGAGACCTCGACTGACGTGATGATTCCTTTCACGGAGCCTCCCGAGAAGGAGTGAAAAATCATCTTGACCTGCGACTCATTTATATGTCTCTATATATTACGCTGTTCGGAGAGTATCATTACAGTAACGGCTGCAGGATGTCAATCAGAGAGAGAGAAAGTGTTTAATTGTGAGCTGTGGAACTGCGAGCTGCAAAAGCGACAGAATGATTGCAGCCATTACTGCAACCATGACTACCGCTGTGTCCACTGTCAGGTGTTAGTAGCTCCTTGGAATAAGATTCCCCCATCAACAGTTGATATCTATGTTGACCTATCGTGCACAAATTGCTTGGTTTAACACTCTGGAAGCTCGTCGCCTTAAATTAAGACAGCGTGCTCTTAAATGTCTCCCCCCTTCTTTAAACCACTTCCTCTGACAGTTACTATTTAGTGGCGAACCTCGTGTCTCCTTTTAGGGTTGCGCTGTTGTCATCTGTCACATGACAATGGGGGCACTTTGCGTCTCCGGCTTCCGAGTCCTCCTCCAGAGACAGAGAACTTAAATTTCCTCTCCGAGCTAATAGAAATTTAACTCTGCCCATAACTCCACCGAGTCCTCGAGGCTCGGCACTAGGCAGGGGCCCTGGAGGAAATAGCTTCAGATGTCATTTACTTTACTGTTCTCTTCTTATCTTTTTCATTTCTTCCCCCTTCCCTGCTCCCATATCTTTTCATGATGTTTGCTGTCATTGGCAGTGGCTTGAGTGGCCACGTCGCAGAAATATTGATTTCCCCCTCCCTCCCTTTCTTTTTTTCTCCCCCCAGCCCCCACCCCACCTCTACAACCCCTCCCCCTCCTTCCCTGTGTTACATCTGAGGCTCGGGGGTTGACGCACGACCAACCCACTTCACTGGCAGCTCATCCCGCTTCATTCTTTTGCTCCTTCCCCCTTTTTTTGTTCTTCTGTCTCCCGATTTTTCCCTTTTTTTTTCCTTTCCCGAGACTCAATTCTGACGTTGTGGCTTTGCTGTCTTCGAAAGCACTCTAAGTTATGGGTGTAGCTGAGAGTAGGAGTAAGGGGGGGTGGTGTGGTGGTTTCTCTTTGCCATCACTTCACTGTATTCTTCCCCACATCCATCAAAGCAGCAGAGGCCTGTGTTCAGGCGCTCGGCCGGCTGTCGACCTCATCTCACTGACGACTCATTCCCCCTGACAACACACAAATAACTGTAAACTTTTGCTATTAGTGAGGTCACCCGCAAAGTGAAATGCCTTTTTTTTCGAGGAGCGTTGACACACATCGTCTCTTCTGCAGGAGAGAAAAGACCAGCGTTTTCCAATCTTTGTTGGGTAGGAACAAAAGCAAGGAGGAGGTTGTCTTTTCAGCCATCACGGTGCATTAGCATGAGCGGTGGAGTGGCATTTTTGTAAAGCACTTTATAAATGAGCAAATTTTTGTTAGTTTTAAAGTCGCAGATTTGCTACTTTATTGTAGAGGTCATAGAGGAAGTAAACACGTTGCTTGACCGGATGTTTGCTGTTAATAAACACCCATAAGATGACAATTTGGCCCATATAAATTAACCAACAATAACCATCAACAGCCTAAGGACCGTAACAAACCATTGTCACACGTTTTGGTATATTGATTAGAAAAATAAATGCGACATTCGTGGGAAGTTAGCCAGCATAGTTGGTGGTTGTTAGCATTGTAATAAAGTAGCAAATCTGCAATTTTTTTTCTCTGAATATTGCCCACCTCTCTCGGCTCCATTCCCCGAAAAAATTTAATTAAACTAAACTTTCACCAAACTTCACTTCAAACGACCAAACACCGTCCTCGTCTTACTCACATGGGTTGCCGTTTTGGCTGAATTTTTAAAAGTGCAAATAATTTTTAATTTTTAAACATCCTCCTAAACCATGAATTTGAAATAATTGATCAAATTGATTCATCGCTCATTCCCTCTCTGCTCGTATCCTCTTTTGGACTGTGGATTCTGAGCCTATACGGCCAACCTCAACCTCGGGTCCAGTAGGCCACTGGATTCAAACTGGTACGACTTAGGATCTCAGTGATCTGCCATTTCATCACTAAAAGGA
Organism: Eutrigla gurnardus; assembly: GCF_963514095.1. NCBI lineage: Eukaryota > Metazoa > Chordata > Actinopteri > Perciformes > Triglidae > Eutrigla > Eutrigla gurnardus. The sequence continues at coordinate 14,992,385 of NC_139916.1, read as the reverse complement.
CCCTTGATGAAGTTCCCTGAGACTCACTATCCATCCTAACCTTGAGTGGCTAATGCGACAGAAGTGGTCAATATGTCAATCCGTCCAACTCGGGTCTTATTTTTAATCGTGCCCATCTTTCCGAGGTTGATGACAATGTAGCCACCAATGTGACTGCGAGGGAAGACCCTGTTTTTGCAACAATAAAATCTAATGGGGTAAGAACATCAGACATGTTCTGAACAGTTTGGCCAGATTGCCGAAACCACTTAATTCGGAGGTTAAACCGGAGCTGAGATTATTGGAAGTCTTCACATTGTGCTACCTTTAATGGAGTACTGACATTTAGGCGACACAACTTCTACATGCTTAAAAACACACACGCACACACACACCAGTAACTGCGCCTGCTCTGCTTGATTACTAATGTGTATCGACAATAATGACTTCCCACCAAGCAGATGCCCAGAGTCTGCTGCTGAAGAGGACATTAGCATTGTTGCTTTACTAGCTCCCATTAGCAGTAAACAAATGCACCTGTCTCTGTTTACCATCTCTGCTATATTACCTCTGACAACACACCGACGCCAAGTCATAAACACAGAGGAGGAGCAATTCATCTTTATTGCATGTAATCATTCTAAACATCCACATGGGCTATCTGTCCCTGTAAGACAGGTAGGGAGGTAGCCAAATAATATCCCCCCTGTGTCTGAGCTTCATCATTTCGCCTGAGTGATCCCATTGGTCCGGAGTCAGGAAGTATGTCAAGTTTGCCATTGTGGGTTCATAGTGAGGTTTTTTTTTTCTCCTCTCATCCCGTCGCCTATATGTCGTTTGCCATGCTAACAGCAGGTGCGGCGCTATGTGGATTACAGTAGTCGTGTGTTATAATGGCTTTTATTAGTGAGCATGATTAAAGTCAGCCAGGAGGGGGAGCGGGCAGGTGCTGGGCTGATGAGCAGAGTGACAGTGTTAATAGACTGAGGCTCCAGGGAGGTGGCCCCCGTTTGCAGCACCGATCCGTCTTGATTTCTGCACATTGCCTTCTTCAATTACACTAAGTGTTTAGCTCTAGTCACCGGCAACCTGGGCATGCATCGACCATTGGGGATTCGCAGGAGCACCCGCCGTACATTATACACAGTACATTATGCATGGAAATACGAAGTAGAAGTCGGTAGCGCCATCATTTTGAAATGTTATCGCCACTCAAACTTTCCCCCCTCCCCGAACTCGTTAGCAGCTGTGGCTACACCGGCCTGATTGGATATGAAGTGCTAGCCTCTAATCTGTAGCTGCTTCTGCACTATCTCTAAGATGTGTCCAGGCTCTTCGCTCAGAGAGATGACGCAGAGATAACACATTGAGGGATACTCTCTCTTCACGGGGGCACAAAGGGAATTAAAGGTGTCCTCTCCCATCTGAAAAAAAAAAGAAAAAAAGGTTATTATCTTCATCCCCCCGAGCCCCTGCACCTGACACCACGCAGCACCTTTACTCAAGATAAGACCTAATCTGGACTCTTGCTTATGTCTTTATTTACTTGTGTCAAGGTTATGAGCTGCAGCACACAGAACACGTTCCTCTTCAGTCAAACCTGACAATACAGAGTTGGAGTTAAATTAAAAATAAATTTGATGTTTTCTATATATTATGTGAGCGTATAACAAGGTTACTGTTCAAAAAGGGAAAAAAGTAAAGGCTTACACGCCTAGTGGTTCCAAAAAAGCCTCTTGAACGCAGGTTATCGACTTTTGCAAAGTGAAAGCAAGGGGAATGCAACTTCACATTAATTAGGAGCAGCTGTAGGAGCTAAATCCTCCAGTGAAACTAATGTAATGGGTGACAGAATGAGAAAGACATAAGCAACGAGCCTTTTGATGATTCTTCGTTCGAGCACCGTATGATCATCCGGTGTTCGTCTTGACGCGATAAACAACCATCAAGAGAACAGCTGTCAGCAGAAATGTACACTCTTCCAGGTAACACATTAACCAAAATGGCCTCGGCAGCGAATTGTCTCATGTGAGAGAGCGAATGTGGACTCCTCCTCAGGAGAGGGTGGCTTGCTATGACGAATGCTGATGACAAGCGGTGAATCTAAATTCCTATAGATTGTTTCTATAACCTTTCTCAACTGAGGAATAACAGAGACGTGATCCCGGCACCACTGCTCTTTAGATTGCTCCCTCGCTGTCACTTGACACAAATAAGACAGTGACGCCTGGGATGTGGCACCGCTTACCTCTGCATCGAGCGCAGGGGGGGTGGGGGGGAACGTGCCATCTTTTGACCCCCTGATGCATTTCAGAAAAGGTCAAGCTGACAGTCGTCATCTCATCAATCCGCTGTTGTGACTCTGTCAATCTTCCCCAGGACCCCTCCAGAGGTGGGCTGGCGAGCAGAGAGCGTCAATGAGCAAATTTACCCATCTTGATTCTCTACCACCCACCCTTCGTTTGCCTTAGAGAGATGGCTGGGGGTAGGGGGGGTGGGGGATGACCTTCGTGACCACGCTATCTCGCGGAAAGGTCACAGCAAGGCCTCTTGAAAACCGGAGGGGTGGGGAGGATCGATCTGGAGGCTTTCTTTTATTTATCTCGGTAGACATGCTGCTCCCGGTGTTCTTCCAGGCCAATGGTGAGGGGGAGAGATAACGATCTATTAGTGTTGCAGATATCCTCCTTCTTACCTCTCTCTCTCTCCCTGCAGCCCCCCTCCTGTCCCTCGCTTTCCCTGTCAGACACCCTAACTCTATACAAGCCCCTGGCCCCGAGCCAGAGGCATTTGGTGGAAGGAAACTTGGAGGTCATCGGAATGGAATGGTTGACGTCCCAGGGTCAACACGATCAAGCCATGTCATTGCTTAATACAGTGTATGGGAGGGTGAGAAATCAGGCCGCCCTGATAGAAGCTGCAGAGCTATTACAACTGCAGGAGCAAAGGGGTGGGGGGAAAGGAGAACATCACATACACTTTTCTGTCCCGTCCCCTTTAACTTTTGCAGTGCAGTGTATTAATGGCCCTCTCTTATCACCATTTATCATTTGAACAGTGCAATATATAGGAAGTGGTTGCATCAGTAGAGGGAAAACAGGGGCAAGATAGAGACGTTCCACGGCAAGATGAGTGTGTCGCTGAGAGCTCGGATGATTTAATTAAAGCGTTTTCTTTCCCGCTGGTTTCAGGTCTGGGTTTTTTCGTTTGGAGGTGGAAAATGAAACAAATGACTCATTGGCTTTGCTGCTGACTCACACATAGCTCAAGATGTCTTAAGCCCCTAACGCTGATGATATTCATGTGGTAATCCCGTCGCGCGGCACACTCAAGTGCAAGTTGTGCAAAACACACAATCAACAATCATTTACTAAAACACTACTTTCGTCTGCACATAACACTTTGGCACGTAGTAAAAATCTCCCCACCCAAATGCGCTCCAAATATTTCTCCATTACCCCGCCATCATGGTCAATTAGGCCCCACTTTATCCACCTTTTATCTCCTTAACCAGGGTCCTCATCTGCTGCTTGTGTCACGGGGCCCACAGATAAATAATTCAGCAGAGGGTGGGGGGGGGGGGGGGGGGAATTTACAGCTCCCGTCTTACCGAGTCAGGCCGTAAATTCTGAATGAGGGGAAACGGGAGAATATAGTAGGGAGGAGAGAAAAAGGGAGAAGGGGACGGGAGATGAGGGAGGAGAAGGGCTGTAGGGAAGTGGTCCCCCGGGGGCCATAGTCTCACACAGGCAACATCATAAAGTCACCATTAGAATGCTGTATTTATAACACTGGGTTTGCCCCAGGCTGTGGCTGCGATACTGAGCCCCCCCCCGCCAACACCCGCCCATCCAAACACACACACACACACTTGCTGTGTCTCTCACACTCTCTCTAAGGAACACACTAATCACACCCACACAAACCCACACACATGCGCACACCACACAGCGGCCACATCCACATGATAATGTCATTTTCCTCCGTATTAGTAGAGTCTCTCCATAAAACACACACTGTGTCCTTCTCCTGGTACTGCTGTCCCTATATATGGTGTTCAGCAGGGCGCCGGCATCACAGAATATCAATGGCTTAATGAGGCGAGGGCTCTTTCTGATGTGCCGCAACATTGACTCTTTGGGGGAGCACGGAGAGTGAAACGACTCTGTGAAGAGCTAACAACGCCCCCCGATGGACCGCTGGCCAGCTCCGAGCATGCTCAGTAGTGCCTGACCTAATGGCTGCCTGTAATGATACAAAATGTGTCAGCGTACAAGGATCCTTTTTTTAAACACTATATCATAAGAATTGAAAGGCTACTGAACATTTTTTTGCTTCAGGGTTATTCTTGTTCAAGATCTAATCAATCTTACTGATTTTATTAAAAGGAAAGTGCCAGTGTTTATACTTCTTGGGTCATTAATTGCATCTTTTTTTCCCCTCCTTGCATTATCCTTGGGCAATTTGCTGCTCTGTTACAGCAATTTGAATCAGATCCATTAAATTGATGTTGTTAAGGACATATGATCCATGGCCATATCCACTCATGAATTCCTGCAAAATTATGGCTGATTTAAAAGTTTTCAATCGATACACATGGGTAGAATATTGTAAGATTACATCAATTATCTCAAGTGTGAGTTATAATGTTGTTGGTTAAATGGACTTTTATGTTATGTTTTTGAGAAACTTTAGTTACTTCTCTTGAAGTCAAGAGGAGCTTAATCTGAAATAAAACACTTGTTCTCATTTACTGATGAATTATGTCTTTGAAAAAATATGGAATGTGTTTTCATGAGCAAATTAAGAAGATGTGACTTTGAATTACAGATCCACGACGAACCAGCCTTTAAACAACATATGGTTGAGTCAGACGCGACGGGGGAAAAGCCAAAAGGTGAGCGGAAATATTCAGTAGAACCAGTAAACAAAGCAAGGTAAGCACACCAAATCCCCTGTGCCTTTTCATACACTGTTGAAAAGCAATAAGAGGAGGTACAGTACCTTTTGTTTATCTGTCCCACTCATGCGTTTATTGTCAAACCTTGTTTCGGAATATAATTTCCCTTTAACTGGCCTTTTGCTTTCCTGGCAGTCTTCAGGCGATTTCATGTCAGCGGTCTACAGTGGGGCAGCTGCCTTGGAATAAACTCCTTTTATTTAAAGCTAGCCAGAGGGGTCAGAGAGCCTGATCTGTCATTGGCAGTGTAATAAACAGAGAAAGAGAGTTCCACATAAACACCTCCAACCAATATGAACAGCCCACTACAGGAAATGAAAATGTGGCCACAGGAAGTTAACCCTTTACGGTTCAGGGGGGTGATGGGGGGGGGGGGGGGATGCACTATACTGCAATCCGGAGTTAAGCTGAATGCCTCTGTATCCTTTGTCTGGGTTATTATAGGGGGCATTTCCTGAAGGTGTCTGAACATGCATTAATTGGTTGTCATGGAAAGATACGGCTAAATGTGAATGGGGTGGCGGTGTCGAATCCCATTTAATGAGAGAATAAAACAGTCTTCCATTGAAGGCAGATAGGGAGAACCGTATTGACCCGCAGTGGTGCTCGTGAATAACCAGTTGTCTCCCCCAATCGATCACAGCACAATGAGAGACAACGTGGAAGAAGGGTGGCATGATTTGTGAATGTCACAGAAGGTCAAAACACATGTACGATGTACCGATTGCGCCGTATCTTTGCCATTTTGTCTTTTGATCCAGCATGAACACGTAACGCTTTTCTCTTCTCCGTGACAGTGTCCTCTGTTGCCGCATCTCGGCTGCCTCTCCGCCGTTCATCCATGCACGGTCATTAAACCCGACGCTGCGTGATTCTCAATGAGGCAGCGCCAGCAACCGAGTTGACCCTCCGAGGGCGCCGCTCTGACTTGTTCCTCTTTCTCCTTCGTCTTCTTCTGTTCTGACTCGTCTTATTCCCCACAGTCTGCATGTCAAAGGGCCAAAGCCTTGGCTGCTTGTTGCGCATGCTAACATCCTGGGCTGAAAGATGGGACAGAGAGAGAGAGCAGGAGACGGACCGAGGCCGAGACCGTTCTAGCTATGGCCGCCAACCACCAACAGACTTGGAGAGTTGAGTGAATAAATGCCCTGTCTACTTGGGACAGGGTGCACTCACTCTCGCAACCCGGCACGCATGCATAAAACCCTTGGGGTCGGGGGCCGGGGAGTGGAGAGATTCTCTGCAGAGAGATTGATAACGCCCCCTGCTTCAAACAGCGGACAATCCAAGCAAGCCCAATGTGACTTTTAAAAACCCCAATGAATAGTGCATGGAGACGGGTCAAGGGCAAGATGGGTGGAGGGAGGGCTGAGGAGTTTTTCTTATCAATCAGGGAGTCATGGGGGGAATATGAGAAGACAAACGCCAAGCTGGGCTTGGTGGTGGTTGGGGGTGGTGTGTGTGTGTGTGTGTATGTGTGTATGTGGGGGGGGGGCAGGATAAAGCGCCTTTGATAGCTGTGAAATGGAGAAACAGATGCAGAGAGGTGGAAAGAGCATTATGGCTGGTGATAGTAAATACTCCCGGGTATTGAGCCTTTTAGGTTTATGTCACTGGTGTCATGTTGAGCTAGCCTGACCAAAGTTAATCTGGGAGTTTTCCAGAGGTGAGGAAAAAGCAGAACCAAAGCAGGATCGCATAACGTCTGCGGCCATTTATCAAAATCTTGAACAATGTCTGTAGCTTGTTTTTTCTGTCTACGGTCAGTTACACAGAGTAAGTCTTTGCTTGCCTTTGATACAGAGAGTACAAAAAAAACATGTTTAATTACCACATATAATATAATAACCACTTATATTTATATTCCATATTGTACAAGAGAAACCATAGGCTGATGAAACCCCCGAGCCACTGAGTTTCATCAACTTGATTGAGAATGATGCCTACTATTCAAAGGACTGCAGAGAAGAATAACAGGTGGGAAGGGCCTTTCATAATGGTAAATCAATATAGAGAATCTACAGCACAGTTCAGCCTAAATGCCACCCCGCCCTTTGGCCTCTTATCAGCACCCAATCACAGGCAATCAAGCTCTTTTAAGGGCTGATTTAACCCTGATGAGCCCGAAGCCGGAGGAACCTCACACACAGAGAGCACCAGTCACCCTTCTACACACACACACACACACACACACACACACACACACACACACACACACACACACACACACTATCTGCAATATTGCGGCAGAGATTAAAGCCACATGAAAGGGGGGGAGACAAAGGTGACGTCTCCTCTTTTCAAATGGCAAGAGCGTGGCTTGACATGAAGCGAGGGGGTGAGTGCCTGGGTGAACAAAAGGATGGCGCCATGTGAGAAAAGGGCAGAGGCGGGAGCAGGGCAGCAGTGGCGGCGGCGGTGGTGGGGGGCAGGCCTTTAATTAAAAGGATTATATTGAGGTGCACAGTGCTGCCGAGGAGCTGTCCACTGGGCCCAGATTGACTACAGTAATGAAACCTATCCCTGTCTAAAGGATGAAGGAGATAAGAGAGGAGGTGGGAATGAGCCACTGAGATGGGGGGAGGGGGGGGTCCAAAAATGATAGAATAATGGGTTTAGAAAAAGTAAACATTAAGAATAAATGCATGTAATGAGGGATCATCAACCAGAATTGGAAGATGGGAGCTTAAAGTAATAAATACACAAGGTCATAAAGAATAATAACAATGAATGAACTATGGTATTAAATTAGAAGTTCTCGTAGATTAAAGTCATTGCAGATATGCTTCCGGCCAAGTGAGAGTTTCCCTATTTAATGTAAATGAATGCTAAGTTTGGCATATCCATCCAGTGCCTCTGCTTCTCATTAGTTTTTATCTCTGCAGATATAATGAAGTCATAATAGCGAGGCGTCTGATGAGTTGTCAATTAGAAACTTGAATGATCCCTGTCCTGAAATTAAAAAAAGACCCAGAGAGAAGGTTAACTCGGTGGCAGGCATCCGCTGTCGACTCTCAATCATTCTTACCTGCGTTTGTCCTTCATTCACGCTATGAAGTTGTTTGAATTCTACGTAATAAAGATCAACCAGAATGGGGCTAAAGCTGTCTTAGAATGGCTTGTATTTGCCAGGTGTGCTCTGTTCAGCGTTTTGATTATAACATGCAATAAAATCAACATAACGAGGTAGCTCAAGAATGCTACTGTCACACATGGCCACTTGCAAACTTTTCCGCATGGAGATAAGTCCCCTGTGTCTGCCTCTGACTACATTTGTGTTATCACTTCAATCTGTTGTGTTGTGTGGAACTGCATGGTTTCCCTCCGCTGCTGACCAAGATTAACATTATCTCTGACCACCCTGCCAGAAAACCAGACTCTGCAGTAAATGAATTAGATAAAGGCAAGACAGAAAAAGTGTAACTTTTGGCACCTACTGTCTGTTACATTCCCAGGTTTGCCATTTTCATTATGTTTGTATCTTACTATGAATCCTCAGCCTGACCAAGCAAGTAAACGAAGCTCATTCCAGAAACTCTCGTTCTGCTTGTATGGAAGTTGTTTAAAAAAACAAAAAAAAGGAAGCATACCAATATTTTGCATGCCTTAGCCTGTTTGCTGAAATTCATGTACACCATTATGGCTGTGCAATTTGTAAGGCAATAATTTCACATATATATCGATGTGCATAATACAGTAAAAACCATACGGATGCACTTGTAACAATATGATTTAAAGCTGATTCAACAGTTCGGTCATTTGATTTATACTTTTCAATGTTAAACGATTGACTTAAGTAAATGAACTGTCCGCCTGACTGAGTATTTCCAAAGCTTTATTAGTGCGTGTCCCTGTAAATAGAACCAGGAGGAGGTGGGGCCAGTTACAAGCAGCATTCGTTGCTAATGCTTACTTGCCTTCATTGATGGCTCCTCATATAATATATAAGTCAACATTTTGAAGAATGCAAATGCAATGTCAAGGTTTCAGTTGTTCATCTTGCGTGTGAGTGTTGAAGCATGGCTGTGAATGGAGAATCGAAAAAGCCATCAAAAAAGAGGCACACATACATATGCTCGTAGTAAAGCAAGGCAGAAATAAAGAAAATACTCGAAAGAATCCGTTTTTTTTCCTCCAAATTTGAGAATTTAGGTAGCATCTGTGCTCTTGGTGCTACTATGGTGTGACTATTGGTTCATCTTTTCAGCCCTTAATACAATTTTGGTTTATGTAGTTATTGTGCCCTCCAGGCAGCCATTGGTTTCCAGTCATCTCTATATAATATGATATCAACGTCTTTAAGCACCTCGTAATCCCAGTGTTTTGCTCAAGGACACTTCAGCAGGATAGAGGGAAGAATGATGTAAATCAGAACGTTTGTTACTGTCTCTCTGACTGCTGGGATGTTTTTGTACTATGAGACCATATGTTCTATTATATCAGCAGTAAATACATTGGAGTAAAGTGTTCGTTTGTTTTTAAATGTTGGGCAGCAGCTAGCATATTGCATAGAATTATTTATGGCTACAACACATCTGTGCCTTTTGAAACTGCCATTTCCATTATTTGATTGGTTGGATGCTTGACTTATTCTCTTGAATATATTGTCTTGCTTTCAAGTGGAACAATTGACCAGATATTTTGTAATAAAACAGAACAATTGTATCCTCCACGCCAGTAGATGTCCTCACTGAGTCAGTTTGGATGAGATATATAAAATATAAAGCTAAAGGAGCATCACATAAAAAAAAGATAGCTTGAAGAAGGAGAGCAGAAGGCACTTAATCTAGTGGCTGCTCCAGGTTCAGGCCAAATCATATAGTGATATAACATGAATATATTTTATAGTTTACAGTACTCCTACCACAGACTAACATGGAATGAATGTACTCCATATTTTGATGTTAATCGATAATAATGTGCTTACATATCTGTCGTATGAGTGGAATAAAGCCAATATATAGCCAGAGAATGGTGGCAGTGCATTGTTACTTCTAAAGGCAGACATATATAACCTGAAAACTGCTGAAAAGTTGCGTATGTGTTGGTTTAGCATTTCGGAAAGGTAGCTACTTCTCAAGTGAGTGTGCCTGGAGAGGTATGAAATGAATTTCAAACCTTTTCCTCCTCCCTCATTTGCCCGACGTTTTTTTAGCTGGTATCCTCTGCTCAAGCTATGTGTCTCACCATTACAGAGCTAATCCATCCATGACAATGTTCAATTTCCTCTGGGGAATATGGAGTGCAGTGGGGGAAATTTGCAACCCTGTGGTCCATCTAAGTAGCATTAACGACAGTGCCCACATCCCTCCGAGCCGGAGCTTTGTCTGAAAAGAGAAACTCATTTGAACTGAGCGGTTCGATTTGGCAATCTGGCAATGCTGTGATATAATCTCCTATTACAGGCAATTTTCCTGATATGCTGGAGACCAGCCACAGGTGTCGGGACATTTTGACACGTTTCACATTCGCATTGTCACTGAAAGAAAGCAAATTTTAACTTTTGCACTTCCTAACCACACCAGGAAAATCTTGCTTTGCTTTGCTTTTGTTACAATACATTTATAGAAAATATTGGCCAAAATAAATTCATGTTGGAGACCAAAATGTACATGGTTTGATATAAGAAATAAGAGTTTTTTCTTCAATTAAATATTTATGTGACCTGACAGTTGCTCTCATACATGCAATCTCCCAGCAACATATTCTTTGACATGAGTTTGACTAATTCTAATAATAGCAATAACATGGACTCGTAATTAAAAATCACATTAATCCATAGCCTCCATCCCACAATGTTTTAGTGTTTTTATTGCCCTGATATAACTGCCATATTTCAAACCATGTTGTGCTGCCTTTCAGTGGCTTCCAAAATGTGCATCTGTCTGGCCTACGGTGTGTCTGCTCAATACACTATCGACAGACCAATCATTCCACAATCATGCTCAGCACACCATCTTTATTACTGATTATTGACCAGGTCATCACCGCCTGCGTGGCACCTCACACTGACATCGGGTGCCAGGGGAGAGAGGGAACCTGGAGTGCAGGAGAAGCTGTAATCTGTCAGCACTCTGATGATCTACCGCTGGGTTTTGGATTGCTAAGCCAGTGACCTACAGGTGGCAATTAAATGTCAAGACATTTGGATTCCAATTCTGGTCTGTTGCTGAGTCACATAAGTCATGCGGTAAATTCAGACGTGTCAACGAACCTAGATAGCTTCTATCAGATGCAGCTTGTTGATTGGATCGGGTCCACTAACCCGGACCAGAAAGAGATGCGCTTCACGTATTTGTCCCAGTGTCCAAGCGACTGGTTGAAGGAATGAAACCTCAAGAAACTGCAAACATTTCTGCAGTGGAGCCGGTTGCTATGTGCCTCTTTCGTTGTCTGAATTGGTGCTCAAATATTCTAAAATGCTGTGAAGGATTTTTGTTGGAATTATTACAACTACATTAATATGACAATCATTTCTTTTTTTTAGCTGCTCACAATAGCATCCTTAAAGGGTGAAACAGGTGTTGCTTCATCAGACTGCTAGAGTATGACTGCAAACAGATCTGCACGGAGCAATCTTCATACATTTCTCCCACTTTAAAAAACATTTTGAATACTTCCATATATATATATCACGTAATGTAGCAAGTTCAACTTTTTAGTGAGTGCAAGTTTTCTGCCTGTTATGAATTGTTTATTCTGCGAGTGTAGCTGCTATACAGAGAAACCCATTCTAACTACTTTAGTATTTACTGCAGTGTGGCATGCGTGGCCATTAATTCAAACACCATGCAATAAACAGACACCAACCCCACACACTAACACACACACACACACACACACACACAGGAATATTTCAGATATTGATATTGTGTGTTTATCCATTCTGATCACATATCATGTGTGTGCCGTTAGAGGTATAAGTTGAATGCCAATGAGAATGTGCGAGACGTCCCGACATCGACAGCATCTCCAAGGTCAGCATCTGAATCAGCACTACCAGTCAGTCAGCGTGTATCCATCAAGCCTTTTCTGGAAGGCTTACACGTGACATTTCCTGTTTGTTTCTGTCACTCAAATAAGTCATCTTTGAATCGATGACCTCACGCTAACATACCTTTAATACAGTCAGGTGACTGTTAAAGTTGTATTTTACTCCAGAATCTTTTGAGGATGAGACCCTCGCAGGATTCAAACGTGACCTTAAATGTTTCTCTCCTTTATGGAGAACCAGTGATTGAGCCGGAGTAGAGTCCATTCACCTGTTTCAAATATCATCAGCCGGAATCCGGAATGAGCGAAATCAGCGATCATTAGCCTCGTGGATATGGGTTGGATGGTCCAGAAGGCTGTTATCATCTTTTCACATAGTTGTAATTCACATAGTCAATTCAAGAATATTACCCCGAGTGATTTTTTCCTTCCTTTTTTTTTTTTTTTTTTTACGTAGCATATGTTCTTAATTTACATACATATTTGTAAATTAGGCCTATGTAACAAGTTAGCTAATCCGAAAATATTTTTGTTTCAATTCATGTTTTACTGGTAGGCCTACAACATGACAGGTGCAGAAATGGTAGTAATAACCACTGATACTGCCTATTCAGCTGAGTATGTCTCATCAGAACTGCTTGTCAGATGGTTTAATAGCTTCAGAATACCGCCTCACATTTCTGATGTCCTCATTTGGTGGAGGGGGAACTCTCTCTTTTTTTTAATGTGAACAAACAAGTTCAACACTACGAATGCTTTTTTTTGAGAGACTTTCTGTAAATGTCCACCATCAAGTGTGGCAGTTGGGAAACGAAATACTGACTATAACACTTTTAAAGTGCTCACGAATTCATAAAGTTCAGACAGAAGCTGTTGTGTTTTGACAAAAATAAGACTAAACTGTTGTTGGGGTTTTGACGCTGTTTTTCTGCAGTGACATCTCAATCGTAATCCATTGCAATGACATGATTTGCAAGCTAATCATTGCCTTTGAACTTGAGGGAGCAAACTACAAACTTTTTTTTACAGCGACCATTTCCAGTCCACAGGAGGTGTTTGATTGATTGCAAATAGATTTTGGGTTGTAGCCAATGGGCACATTCACTGTCTAAAAAAAACAATAAATCAACAATAAAGTGCACGTTGATTATTAATATCAGTGTCTTTGATAGTAAATACTTCACATCTCCAACTGTAGGATCAGTGCAGGAGACTATAAAACCACATGATATGATAATTTAGAAGGCAAAGTGAAGCAATTTAATTGCCGCACTAAACAGTAAGCAATGTGAAGTGATGAATGTAATGCACTGACTGACAAATCATAAAACTGGGTGAGCGTTTAGAAAAAGACAAAAGGAAAAATCCACACTAAAGTAGACTTCATATACACTGAAAAAATAAAAACCTTGGATCAACGTAAAAAAATTGAGGTAATCAATCACACGAAATATTTGACATTGGCTCGAAGCAAAAATTTAATTTAGTTTAACCTGAAAAGTTTAACCCCATGCAACCACTTTTTAAACATTGGCTTAATCTAATTATTTATAGGTTGGAGCAAACTAATTATTTTAAGTTATAGCAAACTAATTATTTTAGATAGTCTCAAATAAAAAGTAACCGTTGTCATTATTTGAAATGTATAGTAAATCGAATTTAAAAAAAATGCTTTCAATACATTTTGATCAATGACTACTCAGAACACTTTCCTTTAGAACACATTCATATTTATTGTTCCATAAACATTCAACATTGTTTCAAATGAAGATAAACAGTATGCTTCAGCTGAACACCAGTAACGAGACTATTGAGGTCATCAGACAAATCATGGAGCCTGGAATAGTAGAACTCCTAACACATTATGCAGCACCCATGGCAAATTTACCAGGACATACATTTTCTAATTGAGGTGTAAGCCTTACTATCAGCTAAACACGTGATCAATTGCTGCCCTATTGATATTCTCACCCTGCTGCATACACTGCCTCACCCTAATCAAACTCTTTGGAGGTACTAACAACATCTGTCTATGGCAAAAAAAAAAGGTACTCTGACATCACAGATTGTGGTGGGGCAATGTGTGCAACAGGGTAAAAATATCAACCACAGTTAATCTTAAAATACAAGAAATTTGACGTAATGGCTTACACAAAAATACTTTTGAGCCCACAAATTTGTTACATAATTCAAGTTGTCACTTGATAACATCACATTTGTAGTAATATTGAATTGGGAAGGTTTTTCCTGACAGAACACATTTCACCTTTAAACATCCTAAATATAATTAAATGCTATATTGACAGCATTGTACACCTGTTTCAAATGTATATGATGAAGAACAGACTCTTTCAGCTGAACACAAGACACAAACCCTGGAACTGCTCCTCAGACAGTGAACAGTGGAACTCCTAAGACACTGAGAGTTTAGGCATAATAGCTCAAACAAAAACTCTGAGCCTACAAAGTTGGTGCATTAGGAGGAACATTGAAGTAGGAACATTCTTCTGACAGGAAACGTTATCCAAATGATTTTCTTAAAGGGTTTTAAGATGACTTGTGCGATTCCGTCCACTCCACAAATCTGTGCATACGCTGCAATCAGTCTCTCCAGTTGTCTAGAACGCTCGGCCTTCTTCGGCCTTTGAGGCTGGTAGCCATCGAACTTGGCCAGCCACATTTGTAAATGCTGCATTGAAAAGTGCAACTTCTTATAAAAAGGATCCAAAGTCTTGACTGTAGAAACACCATAAAATTGAACCACAAATAAGAAAATAAAATCAAGCAAGTCTGCGCAATTCAGTTCCGCCTAATCTGTGCTGTACAGTTGGGTGCTCAGTCTATTGACTTTTGGGCTCATCCTTTTTCCATCAAGCTCCATCAGGACCTTTTGCACAAATTCAAAGGTGAAGTGCAGTCTTTTCGGATATTTTAGGTTGAGTACGTATATGAGCCCAAAGACCATGGAAAAAGCTGTTGCAACCGAGGGCAACTCATTCAGGACCTCTGTTCCTTCGATGACAATCTTAATGTCTTTGGGTGGATGGAGAGGATCCTCGTTCTCAGTGATAAAGATCGCCATGGTTGTCTGCTCCAGTTCTTCAACCTCATTTTCCTGCATTAATAAAAAGAAAAAAAAAAAGAAAATACAAGTGTTATTGTTCTGAAATCTCAAGATTTCATGTTAGATCATAAAGTGCCAAGCTCTTATAAACTCTAAACTTGCACTTTATCAGAGGTGCTGAAGTTAACATGTGTGTGAATTTCTGCGACATATATTGGGATATGGAAAAAATCCAGGAATTTTTACCAGAGTTCAATTGCTCTTTTTGAAAGAATGTAGCATCCTAAAATTATTTGGGCTGATTTTTTTAGGGTTAAATGCATAGAAAATAAAAAATAAATAAGCTGAGGACTTATTTTTAGTCTAAAGATTTTTTTGAGTGCAAACCATCCTTTTTTGAGCCCAATTGTCTCATTAGCAACAAACTGTGTGTATCCAAGAACCCTTAAATTGGAGTAAAAGTAAAGTAAATTGGTTGTGAAAGTAATAGTAATGTAACAAGTAATGTAACTAGTTACTATATCGCCAAATAATAAGTAATGTAATATTACTTTTTAAATGAGTAATAAGTAACTTGTAACTTACAATTTCTGAGTAACTAGCCCAACACTGATGATGACGTTATTCTTGTTATATTCTGATTTTTTTCTGGACATGTCAGAGAACACAGATCTGTGGGAGAGATTCTGAATGTGCAGAAAGTTTTGAGCAAAAAACCTGCTGAAACACAGAAGCTATTAAAGTCCAGGAGTTTATAACTGAATTAAAATGTATTCATTTATCACAAAAGTGCTAAAATCACATTTAAAGAGGTTACTTCCACAAAATTGACAAAAGTTGATCTAAAGGTGAAACATATCTGAAAGCAACACAGAATGCCTGAGAGCCTAACTGCATTATATTCCGTTATATCGTTAGGTTTTGAATTGTCACCTGCCACCTGAATTGTGTGTTTCCCCCTTACATAAATGAAGACATTTCCACCATCAATTGGTGCAGAAAAATTCCACCAGAATGCAGGAGATTAAGTGTTTAATGCTCAAAATTCAGTCATATAATTGAGCATCAAAGATGTCTTAGAAAGAGTGTTAAAATCTAATCTCGTGAGCTGAGTTTCTCGTCACACCCCTATTTATTACATATGGCTGTTAGTCTGTGGGTGTTAACAGTGTGAGCGAGTGAGGGCCCTTACCTGGTATTCTTTGATAAGGTTCTCAACAGGTTCGCCCAGGTAGATCATCAGAGATTTAAGGATGCATTCTCTTCTGATGGTGATGTCCACAGTCTGAGTAAGAACAGTTACAATTAATTAAAATGAAACAATCAATTCAGCCATAGATCTCACCGATACACAACTTGTTCATAGATACCTCATCTAAAACCTGCAAGGTCCTGGTGGTCTTCTCTTTCACAACTCCTCCCTTGCTCCTGATGACCTCCAGCAGTTTGGTGGAGTGCTTGTCCAACTGCGCCAAGAACTTTGTCTCCAAGGGAACTGTTGTGATTCGGATGAACTCGGCATTGATCTAAAAAGTAGAGCACACAGAAAGAAGGGTAAAAGTTTTTGGATGGTGAAATACTTAAACCTAGAAAAACAAAACAGAATCACCAGCACAGTCTAACCAAATTATCACCTACAACAAAAAAAAAAAAACAACAGCAACTCATAAGTGAATCAACAGTTAGGTCTAAAATTGTTGTAAGCTGTAAGCTATAAAACATTTGCTTACATGAATTGAACTGGTCTTAGACAAAGTGTCATGCCTGTCAAAACCACTACTGGCTAACAATTAAGTTAGTGAATGCATGGGTGACTAATGCGTCGGAGATGCTTTGCATCAAAAACCTACCTCTTCCATCTGAAAAAGTGCAGGCCATCTCTCGAAGATGTCTTCAATGCTCGGCTTCTTATGCACAATTTCTTGTCTCCGGTATCCAAACGTCTTTGCCATCTTTTCTTTTATTGCTTGTCTGTTGTTTCTTTTCTGTAGTTCTGTCAGCAGGGAAATCCTCTCTTGTTCCAGGCTTTCTGGAGTCTCACCACTTGGCAAGGGTGGAAAATGGTTGACCTCAGCTCGTCTAGGTCTCTTCAAATTCTTTGCTGGGTAGGCCTCCTCTGGAGACTTGGATTTCAAAGAATTCACAGTGAGCTCTGCAGATGTTCCGTGTGCCCTAAGTAGAGTCCGGTAGTTGGCCATTTTAACCTTGAGCCTTTGTTTCCATCCATAGCTCTCATTGAAAGATCCTGGTTCTCTCAGGCAGGGGTGCTTCCTTGTAAGTGCCTCAGCAACATCACTGAAATCAGCATCTGTAGGGTATGCTTTGTAAGTGTAAACTTTTTCAGCCAGTTTCTCCAGTATGTCGGACAGCATTTTTGAGCAGGGTGTCAGCCTAGATTGGCTTCTTGCGTACTCCTCATTTCCCCTCTGTAGTTGGCATTCTGTGTCATAGCAGAAGAGTGGGATTGGGAACACTTTTGGCCACTGCTGTGTCCTTAACGTGTCTGAGGAACAGCTGCTAAGAAGTATGGTGTCATCTGTATGTGCAGATCCTGAGGAGGACTCTTCACTGTCCAGTCCACTTGAAGGGATGCCACTCATTGTGGGATCAACTGGGTACAAGACAATAGTTGTGGTATCGGGGTCTAGTTGGATAACTTTGATAACTGAGAGATCCTTAAGAACAGTTGTAGAGGTCAGATTCACAAATATGTTCCCAAAATCAACGTCCTTGTATTGCAGCCTTATGTGTCCTCCTAATCCACATGCATTCGTGACCTCTTCGATGAGCTCTTCCAGTGAGTTGGGAATACCATTGTGTAGCTCCATTCTTACACTGTTGTCTTCACTCAAGATGATCAGCAATCGAACAGTTGCAATATCTGCCATGGTGCCCTGAGCAAGAGAAAGGGAGGGGGAAGCAGAGACATGGCAAGAAAGAATGAGTGACGCAGCTTTACACTTAATAGCCGATGACTAGGGATGATCATTTATTTTTCTGACCAATAGCTGACAGGAATGACCTGCATGAATTTAATTTTACTTGTGTTGTGTTCCACTGTAAGAACCCCTGTGCATCACTTTCCTGAGGGGACCAAAAAAATGGCCCCCTGCCTTAAAATTGCCTTTTAAAATGATACATTTTCAACTTTCACTAAGTTAATATTTTTACCCAACTTCAGTCCTGATTACTACTTAATATTTTCAAAATCTTAAAACTTTAAATGCCAGTTCGTTTAAATAAATATCGATGCAAAAACTGTATTATCATTTTCTGTATACTAAATGATCAGGGGATTTTTACAACTACAATTTTGAAGCCTTGGCTCTAGATTGAAAGCCTGAAATAATAGAATTCATGAAAAATGTTAAAATAGGGACATTGTAATATTAAAAGGCAAAAATGTCCCTAGTGAGGCACAAGGGTTAGGACTGTTACATGCAAGTCATACAATCAATTGTTAACTAAATTGACTGACCTTAAACATGTATGTATCTTTTGAGAGTAATCAGCCGCATCCCCCCAACTGTGTAGTCAGCCAATGGATATGGATCTGTCAGTTCGTTTGGGCCAAGAAGTTCCACCTCTCTCGAAGGACACATTTTCAGTTCATAGGCTCTGTAATGTTCCCTGTACCACGCACTCAGCTTTCTGACAATAAAAAGCAGCTTATCCTGTACAACAATCATCTGGATTATTTCAGTAAATTCTGGCAGCCCTGCCAATGAGCCATGTGCAAGGATCATTCCATTCCTGTAGTTAAGGCCACTATACGTTGCATTTTTAGCCAAGCACACACCATCCAAGTCTGGGTGTCTCTGTTTAATAGCAAATGCAATGTCCTCTTTCAAAACGTCCATAGGAAGAGTTGAAACATTTGTTACCTCCAGGGGGGATTTAGGAAAGCTGCACATGTAAAGGTGATGTGCCATGAGAAACTGATGTCTTTCTGCTAAGGAAAGGAGCACATTTTTGAAGCACCTTGTATGCCGCACAACTCTTTTGAAGAAGCTGTGCTTCGCTTCGAAACGCATGGTCCATAGTGCAACTAACGGTCCAAACTCACAGATTAACTGAGGATAATGCTCCAGGAAATGGTGTTTGGGCAGAAGATTTGTCTCCGGGAAAAGCTCTTTAAATCTAACTCTGTGCTCAGAGATCTTAAAGTTCAAATATCCAATTGATTCTTTAGTTTGAACTGGAGAAACAACAAGGTCCACAATGTCCTTTAAGTCAGCAAGGAGATGCCAGGCTGGTTCATCAGATGGAACTTTCTGTCCAAGAAGTAGTGGAAGAAATCTTAATAAACTCCAGTTTTCATGTGCGTTTCCACCAATTGTTCTCCTGGATGAATAGGTCAGTGGAACAGGATGGGGGCGATTTGTTTTATCAGTCCATTTATAGGGAAAATCTTCTATTGCCTTGTTCAAAGTGGCCAAAGCAAAATACTTTTTGGAAATGAATACAGTCAGACAGAGAGCTATTTCAACAGGAACGATTCCCTCAAATAAATCATGGGCAATGTCTGGAGGAAAACCAGTTGTAACATTGAAATGGGAAAGTTTTTCTGACAGAACACATTTCCTCGTAACACCGTAACAGCTGCTCAAAGAATTTTCCTCAAGGGTTTTGAGATGACTTGCGTGAATCTCTTCAGTTCTCCGGGAGAAACATCCAGATCCAACGTCTTTGGTCCCAAAATCTAACTTATCTGCTGTACAAAATCTGCAAACATATCTGCCAGAAAAACTTTGTACAAAACCAGCAATACTGTGTGCTCCAAGGTTATCGGCAACAACACACTGCACTGTGCCCTTCAAAGTTTTCCCCAACTTATTCACAAAAACCCCATGTTCTTCTAATGTTATGAGATCACTAGTCAAAGGCTCTAAAACTTTGTCATAACCATAAACCTTGACATCATTGCTATTGATCAATGCAGCCAAATGAATAGAGGACAACAAGGACTGAAAACCAGGTGGCAGATTGCCTAAAATCCAATACAAGGCACAGATTTTGTGTTTTTTACGTGATGTACCAAGGGGATTGCATATTTCAAAATCATCAATATACAAAATCAATGAAATTGCACACTCTTTCGAGAGAATAGCGTTTCTTTTAAAGAGAAGTCCATCCCAAAAAGATCTGTATACCTGCCTATCACTATCCCCTGGTTGATGTTTTTCTTTCAAATTTGTAGCCTCATTTAGTATAGTTTCACAATTTAGAAGTTGCTGCAAGGATTTTAGTAAAGGCACATACTGAAAAGACTTTCCATTCTTTCGGTCTAACACATATTCAACTGGTTTCACAACACTGAAGTTTTTTCTATAGTATGCCTTCCGTTTCCAAGTGGTTGACAGTGGACCATGGTTTCCTATTGCAGCTTGAATGGGATTTGAAGTGCAAAGTACAGTGGCCAACTCTTTTACAACCGATTCATCAACTTGGCAATTTTGATCTTGTAAGAAGTGGATTATACTCTTTTGGGTGGCTGGCACAGAGACAGTACCAATTAAATATTGCAGCTCTTCAAGTAGTTCATTCACAGCTGCACTTGGCACCAGAAAAGCATGTTCTAACTTAAGTAAGACTGAGGCTAATTTTAGTTCAATAACATTTGTCAAATCCGTTGATTCTTCATCAGGAAGTTCTTCAGATAGTAAATCATCATCTGTAATGCCACTCACAAATGATTCTACAAAAGCAGGACTATCAACAGGTCCATCAACAATTCCAGGCTTTAAATCATTAATTGTATGGGGCGTATGTTTTCTCCATTTGTGAGTATTGAAAGCTCCATATAGATTGGTTTTGTATGAGCAACCAGCAAACATACAACTGACGGATTCATGATTTTTCAAATGTTTTCCAATGTGTCGAAAATATTCTGTCTCAGTAGAAAGTAGATTGTCACAAATGTGGCACTTGAAGAATTGTGAAAAGCTATCTTTCTGTGAGGATTGTTGAGCAGGATGGTATTTGCTTAGATGGGTCAGTAGAGCTTTCCATGTCTTGCATGTGCATGGGCAATTCTCATAAGTACAGGGGTAAGCACGGCCCCGTCCATAATGCCGATGATCAAGTTTATAGTGTTTCAGAAGTTCAGATCTTCTTGAAAATGAATTGTCACAGTCTCTACATTTCCACATGCATGGATAACTGAGGAAACATGATACAAAATATACCTTTAGTTAACTGAGTAGACCACACCTAATTTTTAATTTACATTTAGTTTTACTTAGTAGATCTGATAGACAATTTCCCAGATGAGAGAAGATTCTATACTTTCTCTACCCGCTGGCCTAATTATCAAAAATGTAAAAATTGCAAATAGAACTTACCACAAGCAATGATCACTGGCAGGAGCTTCCAAATAGGTTGTACAGCAGGAACACAATTGATTGGTGGCTGCTTCCCTGAAGTTGAAAGAGAATACATTATTTAGTTTTTAAGTTAACCATCAAAGTGTGTAAGTTATTAACATGATGCACAAATTACCCAACTTTTAACAAACAGATGTACTTTATAATTTTAGGGAAGCTGGCTCACATTTTGGTACTTTTTTACCACATGTAAATGCTGTTAACAGTGTAGCAAAGTAACATTACCAGCTAGAATTAGCTGGGCCTTGTAATACCATGGCTGATAAATACTGAACACAAGATAAGGGTGAATAAAAGATCACAGATGCCTCTATGCTATTGACAGCAGGAATAACCATCAGTAAAGTTTGCAGCTTGAACCTGGGGATTAACTAAGGTTACCACGTGTCATAAACGAACAAAAAAAAACGTGGGAGCATTATTAACCCCCTTCCTGACAAGCTAGCATGTCATGGTTAGTAATAATTGATGCCTAACGTCGTGTTGTTTCATATGATACTACTACTTTCTTCACTAGCTTTAAAACGGAGCGTAATGTCGGCAAACATTTGCTAGGCTCTTCGCGCCACTGTTAACTATTACAAACACTAAGCAGAGCAAACGCATTTTACGTCACAACGTAACTTGAGCTACTTCAATGCCGTCAATGCATTGTTAGTTAACGTAGCTAGCTAACTGTGATAGCCTAACCCACCCACGACCAGAGGGCGGCTAACGTATGTTAACGTTAAGGCGGGTCCACACCGCACCGACTGCCCGACTCGCGTCGGTAAATGAAGTCGGGCTACTTAATATGGCCCACTCGAATGGCGGACCGAAAATCAGCGTCTTTGAGAGAGTCGGCGTCCGTGACATGTCTCCTTGGTGTGGTCGCTCGAATCGGCCCACGTCGGCGTTCATTTCAGCCGATTCAAATGTGTAATCCGCCATTCGAATCAAATACGCCGATTTTCGGTCCGGTGTGGACCCGCCTTTATAGTTCGAATGAAGAATGCTAGCTTAGCGCTAGGCTAGCGCCAGCGCTAAGCTAGCTTAACGTAACGTAACTTACAAGCTATCAAGCGGAAATGCTGAAATTACAGCCAGAGTCAAGGCCAGTCGGGTATACTTGGAAAAACCGTTAACGGTAGACAAGTTTAAATGTTTTTACCTTACCAGTATCAATGTTGCTCGTTGTCGTTCTTCTGTGTCGCAGGCTGGCTGGAGGGGTCTGTTGGAGACGTACTATTGCACTGATTCTGTGAGGGACTTTTTTTTTTTATTCCCTTATTTGGATGTTAACAGGTCAGAGAGCGCGATCTCAACCTCAACAATGCGCATGTGCAAATCATGCTTAATCTAATAAAATGCTTTGATGAAATGAAAAAATTCATTTCAATGTCTCGCTGCCACTTTATATTGCATCCAAATACAAAAATAGTTTCAACCATAAACATAAATTAGAACGTTTAGATTAAATGAAAAAACTAATAATTTCCAGCTATTAGAGCGCAAAAATACACATAAAACCAACAACAGCAATGTTAGACTTTTTTCAGTGTATGTACTTAATGTTATTTTTTCCCCAAGTGGTGCAGTTAAGTAAATGAGTACATAAAAAAACAACAACAACAAAAAAACATACGCTCTTACGGTAGTTTTACTTCTAAGTTGTCAAAGTTGCAGTACCATTGCTGTAATCATCTGCCTTGCTCAGTCAGTACAAAGTTTAATTATATTTGAAAATTCTTAAAACAGCCCTTTCAACAATACCTAACCACATGCTGAGGGTCTGCTAAGAGAGATATCTACCACCAGCGAAGAATTCGATTCTTCACTGGTGGCAGATTCTTCTCCTACAAGAAAAAAGAAAACGCTTAAAGAAAAAAAAACACGAAAACAGCATTCTACCCAAGAGTGCTGAAAATGGGTAGGAAAAAAAAAACTTTGATGCTACCAAATAATGAGGAGAAATATGCGTGCTGGCAACTCCAACTAATTAGTGTGGAACACCAGGATTATGAGTGATATAAAATGCATTAAGTGCCAGCAGAGTAATTTGTGATGTAAGACAGTTTGCAACTTTAAGGCCTGTCTGTGGGGACCTGGTGGGGAATAAATGGAATTCATGTTTGCATACATTACTGTTGTAAAGTTTTAACAGCAGAATGCTGAGCTGATTACACATTGGCTGCTACAAGAGAGCAGCCATTAGCATTGTTCTGCAGCTGTCAGAGACTCTTATCCAAAAAGCGAGCAGTCGGGATGCTTTTGCATCAGCCCCTCTGAGAGCCATAACCAACAACATTACTGTCTACAGCAGGTCATTGAATGTGCCACGCAAGGCTTTAAGTTCTTGGCCTTGAAAGATGGTTGCGATCAATAAGGTGTCACCTGGTCGAGCCTGAACCTCTGGAACCGCCAACTCCTGCTTTCCTTGCGGATATTTGCCGCCTCGTATATACATTATCTCTGTGAAATATTGAGTGACAAATGGATTCTCAATCCGTGTTATTTGTATAAAGCCAAAGATGAAGTCCACAACAGCTTTGACCTTGTGTCATGCTTAATCCTCCTCCTATTTCCCCACAGATCTCCTGCTTTTTGTTTACCATGCTCAGCCTGAGGATTTACTGCACGGGGAAAAGAGTAATTGTGCATATAATGTCAAGGACTGTTGTCAGTATCCATACATCATGCCCACATATGGTACACATGGCTATGTTAAATATACATGCCCCCATGAAATATACATGACTGTGGTATGCATACAAAAAGCCCATGGCTGTTGCAGGAATGATTAGAACCCCACAACCTGGAATTCACCGATCTTCTCCTGAACCACAGTGATAACATCTGTCACTGTATTCCTCGATTTCACCTTTTTCCAGGCAACGGTGTAACAGCTCGTGTTGCAGGAAATGTAAATGTGTAAATGGAAAAATATGTCTTTTCATACTAATCCGATCTCACTTTCTGTTGAGAGAAAAAAAAAATGCAGCACACCAGTTCATTGCCTTTTCTGGGCAGCTGGTACTAGAATGTTGCAATTTGTAGGACTTTATATAATGAATGATTTTATTGAATAGGTAAAATGCCACACTTCTAGTAGACAATGTCTGAGGACAAACGTCACCCGCTTCCAGAGAATTGTTAAATACCAAAATGAATCAAAACATACTGCTCATTATACCTTTTCTGACCTTTTTGTTATGCTTTTTTTTCCTTTTGAGCTCCGCGTGAAAACTCGATAGGCTTCTCCTTTATTCCGTATGCGAATGCTCCCTCGAATTCATAATTTAAAGGTTGATATTGGTTGCCACTTTTGCTCTCCGTATACGTTTTCTCCCTAGGACATGGACACTCGGAGCACAAAGAGTTAATTTGTTGAGGAGGAAGACAACATGTGAGAGAGAGAAAGTGTTGGTGGGGAAAGGGTTCCCTATTATCAGGGGATGAGAGTGCTAATAAAACACAGGAGCTGCCGGGGTCCAGAGGTCAGATGCACATGTAATGAATGGAGAAATTTAACTCATCCAATTATAGGTAGCCAAGGCAAAAATCCATACTGTTACTCTGGGCAGAGCGCCCAAATGCAAAACTAATAATGTCAAGCAAAGCCCCAGCTTTGTGTAATGCGAGTGTGTGAGTGTGAGGTATAAGCGTGTGCGCAGGCGTGTGTGTTTGTGTGTGTGTGTACCCACACGCACAAACGATTTACAAGCGGAGAGGTGAGGGTGTTTTATAGTGTATTTGTGTACGTCCGTGTATGAGTGTGTATACATACTGTCACGTGTATTTGTGAGTTCAATTTCTGCAGTGGCTGCTTATGAGCGCGTCTCACTTGGAGATGCTGAAATTCTTCCCGCTGCGTGGCGTAACGTGAACCGAGGGGTCAATAAGCGGTGGGTGTAATAACAACGGTTGTGGTGTATCTGTTTTGGAGTTTTTCTTCTGTTTGTTAGCTCGCAAATTCCAACAATAAGAAACATGAAGTCTTTGCTTCACTGCGAAACTCTCAGGAATTGTACAGTATGTGTAGAACCGGGTGGGGAGATTATGATAATTCAGTTTGCGGCTATTGATCCGCCTGTCTTCAGGCACACACAGTTGACATTAATCATGCATTTAACTGTCAGGATTAAAAAATCCGATGCTAATCCAGTTCATGCAAAATTCGTTAGCAATTAGGATCTTTCGCTTTCGGGCTTGATGGGAACGATGTACCTCTGGAATACAAATACAAATAGATGTGAGCGTGGACCTTTGACTTAATGACCGCCCGTGTAAACAAACGCTCAAAAAGGGCAAGCTCGTTATTGAGGAGACGCTTTGATGAAGTGAGCAGCGCGTTGATTAAATGATTAAATTTGAAGAAAAGACGAAAAAGGGTGGAGGGGGGAAGTGAGAAGAATTACGTTCATACTCTGATACATTTTTTTTCTCCCCCAGTTTTATTTTAATTTTTTTTAATAGGGCGCCATACCCCCTTGGAGGCAAAGTCATTAGGCCTTATACATAACCATCGCTGCCACATTAAAATCACATTACACAACAACGATAATCATTGCATTCAATTACACATGGTAATAAATACCCGATGCCATCTCCAGTAAATCCATTAGCCTGGGAGACACACAACACGCGCACAAACGGGGCAGGAGACGGCAGCCATTAGAACATCTCGGTCTTTGGACTCACACACAGCCGTACTGTCAGTTGTTTGCCTTGTCTGAACGGAGGCGTTCACCGAGATATTTACAGCCACATTCGGAATTCACGCCACAGGCACTTCTTTATAGCTCATCTTTTTCCATAAGGCGCAGCACAGAAGAAATAAAAGAAAAGACCTGATTACACAAAAGGTCAACAGCTGGAATTTAAACAACATACAGGCTTCAGTCCACGGATCGTCAGATTGTTTCCTGCAGCTCCGTTACTCTTCAAATCATTTTGCAGCTAGGAAACGGTATCTCATCCATCATTTTCGGTATGCTCAGTAAGCCTTTATGATGCCTAAATAGAAAACCTACAGTCAGTGGCATTCACATGCTGTATCTTTACATACATCACTCAAATGGCAACCTATAAAGAACATGAGGTTGTCTATAAAAAAGCTGGAGTCTCAACCTCATTAATGGCTATGTGACGGAGTGGTGTGAGGAGCAGGTGATCACGCTCAGCAGGTTGCGGTGCACATTTTAGTGCTATTAGTGAGGAGAAACTGACACGCTCAGACCCGGCAAGCAGATAACAGATGCCTCTTATACAGTCTATACGGGGAAAACACACTCACATGCACATGCACGCTCTACTCGGTGCATTTTCATTTTCATATCTCCTGCCCCTGAACCGCTCAATACTCTTCCTCCACCCCTTCTCCTTAACAAAGCTCATCCCGCACTGCTCCACCTCTCCCTCTCTCTGCCTTCAGCCTGCCTCCCTCCCCTCTTTGCTTGATGGCAGCCTCACTTGTAATTAACTGTTATGTGGGGGATTGATTGCGGACAGCTTAGCATTGACCAGCTTCATTATGGAGTCCCTTCAAAGTGGGATTCTGGGCCTGCCAATACTCCTGAGTTTATTTCAGTGAAGGGATCAATAGCTAGCGCATTAAAAGCTTTATTTTGGCTTTGTCCGCCCCTCGAGTACCTTTGCCCTGGTTGCCCTGTGGATCTTTCTAGGTACCACAGTGATGACGGCTTCAACCTTTTCAGGGGTTAAGAAGGCGGCATGACCAATGGCGGCTTATGCTGCATTATGTAGCGGGTATGGAATCTCAGAGTGGGTGAAAATAAAATAAAAAACTCCATTAAGCTAGCAGTTTGCTTGGCTTCCGTGTGTGGCGTACCCCGTCGTGGATATTCTAGGGATTACTGGTCAAAGCTCACCTGATTGGTACCTATAGATGGATGGATGGATGGATGGATGGATGGATAGCCAGCTTGCCAGCCAGCCAGATAGATAGATAGAACTATACATGAAATAAACAATACCTATTACTGTGAAAATAGAGTCCAGAGTTTTCTCTGTCAGACAGAGATGAGAGAGTTGTTGTGGAATGTGATGGCTTGTGGCAGGAAAGATTTCCTGTATCTGTTGCTACGACAGCGGAGCTGAAGCAGCCTATTGGAGAAGGTGCTCCGCTGTCTGCCTAGTGTGTGGTGGAGAGGGTGGTCAGGATTATCCATGATGGATAACAGTTTGTTCAGTGTCCTCCTCTCCACCACAGCCTCCAGGGTGTCCAGTTTGCAGACGATCACAGAGCCAGCCTTCTTTATTAGTTTGTTGAGTCTGTTGGTGTCGCTGGCTCCGATGCTGCTCCCCCAACAAACCACAGCAAACAAAAGAACACTGGCCACCACAGACTGACAAAACATCTTGCTGCACACACATACACTGCAGATATTTCTAAAGCATGTTTCCCCCTTCTCCACATATCCAGATGTTGTGATATGTGTCAGTCCGTCCATGCAATGTTTCCACTCTGCCGGTGGAGTAGCAGTGGCATCCTGTTTCAAAGCTTTTCTACCATCAGCATGCTGCAGCGCTCTGCCATGAAAGCATATACACATCGAAGTGTCCTGGGACTTTCCCTCGGAGAAGCATACGCACACACACACACACACACACACACACACATGGAGTGGCCCTCTGATGAGATATCATTTTGTCATTTAGCATGCTGTGTTACAAGATGTATCTCCCCCGCCAAAGCGTCAGCAGCAACCCCAGCTCTGTCCTTGTCTGGTGTTTCCCTCAAGGCTACACACACCGCCAAGGAGCTACACACCCTGGGAGATGGAAAGAGCATGGCTGCCACATTATAAATGACTTGAAGAATCTCTCCTTCTTACTCGCCTGCTCTCTTACTTGTACACTTGCTTTGCCATCCCCCCCATCTCACTCTCT
Organism: Eutrigla gurnardus; assembly: GCF_963514095.1. NCBI lineage: Eukaryota > Metazoa > Chordata > Actinopteri > Perciformes > Triglidae > Eutrigla > Eutrigla gurnardus. Next base: position 14,964,112 of record NC_139916.1, on the reverse strand, counting down.
CACACACACACACACACACACACACACACACACACACACACACACACACACACCCACTCGTGCACACACACCACACCCACTCGTGCACACACACCAGTTGCCAGCTGAGACCATTACACGGATATCCTTTGTCGGTTGCCACGTGGACAGAAATGATGACCTTGCCCTGAAGCTTTTGTTCCTTACCTCTCTTGACTCTCTGAAATGGATCTAACCACTGAAATACCAGGTTATCCTTTTCCTTTGCTCCACGCTACGGAAATAATCCTCACACAGCAGTATGGCTTCCGCCTCCATGACTGGTTATTCTCTCATTATGAGCTCTTCTTTCAGCTCCTGTAAAGTAATATTCTTTAGAAAGTGAGATATTGTGCTGTCTAAGTCCTACTGTACCTCACCGACTCCGCGGTCGGTCCCTCTGTGCTTCCACAGAAGTAATGGCCTGCAGACTCAGCACTGGGGCGGCAGAAAGATGAATAAAAAAAAGAAAACCCTCACAAACGTACCCCACTGATACCCTGGACAATGGTGGTGACACTTAAATAATAAGCAGTGCTTGGCGGCTTTCAAGTTATTTTTTTCCTGGATGTGTGGGACTGAGGTCATCTCATTAGTAAGGCGGAAAAGCAAAGAAAACACACAGGAATCTCATAAGAAAGCGGGATATCACTGCCGTGCCTATAGCCTCTGATTACATGTTTAATAAAAACTAACATTGATCACCTTTCATCGATTTACTAATAAAATGGGAATTGGCTTTGCAAGCTTGAAGTGAATGTGATTAGTTTGAATTGAGACACATTTCTTTAGTATAACAACGTGTAACTGCAATACTTCCTGGGATCCTGCAGCGTGAAGTCCTGTCGCTGTCAATTGCTTTTAAATCATTACAAAGGCCACCGTATTACCTGAAGTCCCCACAAAAGGATCCGCTACTGAGCTTAGAAGTGTGTATCAAAAGGAAGCCATCCTTGGGAAGACTATATTAAAAAACACAAAAGAAAAAAAGATCACATAGATATGGCAACAATGTGCAACGGTGTGCCGGAGGGCAGCCGGTGGGGCTCGGCTGTTAATGGTTCCTTCATGCTTGACACATTTCAAAACAAAACAACTAATGTTCCCCAGATCAGGCCAGCAGGACAACATTAGCAGGGAAAGATCTAACAGTCAGATAGAAGACGAGATTAATTACAACATGCCCTCATCAGGCACTGCGACGAGAGGCAGAAGTGGATCAAAAACAATGTTTGCGAGGCCACCGAAGGGGTATTTGGTGGGCCCCCGTTAACTCGGAGGTGCGTGGCAAGAAATGCTTAAATAATAGCAGATTTATGAAAATAATACCTCTGTGGGTTTTAATTTGGAGCTGGATAAGCAGAAAAACCTGTATACAGAATTTGATGAGAAGAACCATCTGTCCGACGATAATCAGCAGGCCGTTGCTACACAGTTCACTGAAGTGCTCAAATAAAAAAAGGAGGAGAACATAAAAACCCTGAATGGGGCTCAGATCAGGGAAGTGTTGTTTGCCAAGAGATATGCGCTTGGAAGATAATCAATCCTTAAAAGTTTGTTTAATCAATTCAGAACTATACATACATGATAGGCAGAAATAATTCAACACAAATTGCCCGTTTTCCGGACTGGAGAAATGTCAATATTCATAAGCAGTCTGTTCTTGCTCTTAAGATCTCCAGATGGGAGGAGGGCTGTCAAAACACCCTCACGTCAAGATGAAACAGAGAAAAGATATCTATTCAATTCTGACGTTCCATTAATGAATAATTTCCCCATGCATAAATATTAATAGATAAAATTAATTAGTTAAATCATTGATGTGGAGGAAAATCAACAGGGAAGCTCTACCACTCGACTTTGTGAATTTCGATCTCATTTAATCATATTCCCTACTAATTAATTTGAGCATTTTCTGGATGCTCGTGCAGGTTTAATGCTTCGTTACCTAAAAACCTGTATACAGTAACTTCCAATACTCTTCCAATGATCAAACAGCATATTTCATTCTGATATTTACTCTACTGTATATGGTGTGCTCGTGATTTCTTGCTTGATTATCATTTTAAATAATTGCCGTCATTTAGTGTTGAAAATATGACACTGGAAAGGGAAATTGATGTGCTGTAGAGGAAAAGTGAATCACTTAAAATGTCTGAATCTCACAATGCTTCATCAAATTTTCTTTTACTGGCCCTGAAAAATCAGTGTTCAATGTCACAGCGCTGCTGACTGACTTATTATTATTATTTGAACAAAGATGAGTTTAGACCGAGCACCAAATGAGCCGTCCTATTCCCTAAAATTTGCTAATAGCAGAATCATTAAAGACTACTCTGTTGACCTTTTAAAATGCTGGCTCCCAACGCCTTACTCTAAATCCCATGCTTATTGACTTGGCAGCTTCTTTAAATGCCCTTCTTAAAGGAGCAGTGCATAGACTCCCCCTCCCTATACCTATCTCCTCCCCTTAGCTACCACTCACCCCTGACCCCACCTGTGGCACCATGGGAAATGACTAGAGTATTAATGTGTCCCACAAATGAGGCTACCTGTCATGTGCTATCTCCCTCCTCAATACCAAGACACAAGCACTGACATTGGCATACACACAAGTATGTCTTGCACAAACGCATATAAGCTTTCCAAAAATAGGCTTTTGACCCAGAGCCCTTATGCATCAAATGGCATAACAGTCACGTTCACTGTTCTCCTGCCTCCTCTATACCTCCCCTTCTGATAAAGTGTGCCGAGGCTCCGCTGTAGCCCGAGGGCTGTGATGTCACAGAGAACGGCAGCTCCATATATGACGCTCATGAAATGAAGGCAGAGAGGGGACAGACATGTGCATTATTGACAGAATAATGGAGGAGCGCTGATAAATAGATGTAGGGATGCATCACGGAGGAGAAAGAGAGAGCGAGAGAGAGAGAGAGAAGAAACAAATAAACAAAATCCATGATTATTTGATAAAAGGAATAAAATGAGGTCCATTACAATCTTGTTAATTTGCAGGCTCTTTTTAAGGTACAATGGTAAGACATAGACTTAACACAAACACACACACACACACACACACACACACACACACACATAGACAGACTCCTGCATGCAGGCTTTCAGAACACCAAACGCAAAAATCCTTCCACCATATCCTTTTGTATTTAGGTCAGCGATGTATGCAGACGGAAACTTAACGCTGCCATGGGAGAAACATTACCATCCTCAACCTATTACGGAGTTTGACACATCTTATCAAATATGTACAGCCTGCTCCGTGGATGTCAAACGCATTACACTGTAGGCTTTGGTAAACACGGGATAATGATACCTCACATGTTCTGACACAAATCCACCTGCCAGACAACAAGGGGTTCGCTATTGCTCTCATGCTCCCTTCCACCTGCCCATTTATCATGTCTCTCTGCACTGTGGGTCGACCATCTCACTAATGATGCCAATTAATTGAAAACATTAGTGCATCTCAAAGATTAACATTCCCCAGTCATGTAGGGGAGAGGGGTGAGTGTGAGTGTGTGTGTGTGTGTGTTTGTGTGGAAAGGGGAGGGGGGTATCAAAGAACTAAACAAAGGCTCATTGATACACAGTTTGTCTGCCAGTGATTAATAGGGAAACATAGTTCTCAGTAATGTGATCAAAGACATCTGATGTCTTGGAAATACCGCACAGGAGGTGAAAACAGGCGGCGCAGCAAACTCCAAACGATTGTGAGCCCAAAAAGTTTTTAAATGATGCTGCATCAGTTCACAAGTCACATTTTCCAATGTTTTTGTGAGCGACGGAGGAAAAATGCAAAACTTCCATTCTTGAGCAGTAATGCTGAAAACCAGCACCTATGTCTTGTTGTGCTAAGCAGTCCGTACTCTGGAGTCGAGCTTAAGTCTCCAAAAACATTCGACGAGACATTAGCTCAAATTATATGCAGACCCACGCCTATACACACCGTCGGAAAGAGGGAGAGAGAGCGAGAGGGCGTGAGAGAGAGGGAGGGAGAGGGCAGGTTTGCCTCCAGGCTTGGCAGGCAGGCAGTGTGGCACATGCCTGGCAGACAGAGATGATGATAGTAGGGGATGCTTCCAGCCTCCAAACCTCCATATCAGCCAGGTGTCCATGGACGAGATATAGGAAGGGTGAGGTGGGATGGGGTGGGGGGGGGACTGTCAGAGCCCAGGGAGGATACGGGGGTGTGGGAGATGGAGACAACACTTCCAGAAAAATGAGCAGGCTATACAGGCTGCTGCTGGATCCAGTTGAGCAGCTCCTACTCGGGTTGCAGCGAAAGCAATCGTTTTCATAAAATATCTCATCGTTTCCGACCACATGTATTAGAAGCGTGTTCACATATTTAATTAGGGAATTTGACTGATTTGATTGGGAAAAGTGTATTTTGTGCACCTCAAACATCACGTACAACTATGTGCTTTAATAATGGTTGGTATTTTTACAGTGTAGTGAGAGCATGTCCGTCAATTAAAAAGCACATTCATGCACGTTTAGCAATACTCAGGTTGATGCTTTACAGTTTTGCATTTGCATACAGCAGACACAAGTCTCTGTAGACAGGAGTACCTGCTGCACGTGTAAACAGCCAACTGTTTGCCTACATATTAACTTAATGTGGTGATAATATGTGTTGTGTTTGCAGCATGTTGCAAAACTGAGTTATCACAAACTAAATCCAAAACACATGTTTATTGTATCTACAACCCATCCTTTCAATGATCTACTCTCTGGGTTTTCTGTCTGTTATCACTGTAGTTTATTTTTTTTCCTCATGATAACTAGGTCTTCTTCAATGAATATAATGTAATGAAAGTGAATTATTCAACATTTTAGTGTAAAAATGGAGGCATATAGTTCAGTTGTGTGTAATAAGGTGTTTGCATGTTGCTGCAGATGCACTGCTAACCAAAAAATCATACTATTTTGTTTTTTTAGACATTAAATGAGTGAAATTGTCATTGCTTTTGACTAGTGCACTGTTCCAACATGCAGCATAGTTTACAAAGCTTTTCTTGCCCAGCTTGCCAGCTGCTCCAAGCAACCCAATTACTGGGTAAAACCCTGGCTTAGTCTTCCCAGAGTTCTGCACTGCATCCCGCATCCATCTCAGGCCCCAGAGAGCTTCCTCTCGGCTCTCCACCAATGTCATTTACACCTCCCGCTCCACCCTGGCTTAGGTTGCCTTCCCACTGCTATGTAACGGCAGCTACAGCCCCCCCGCTGACCGGGAACCTGGGACACAAGCAAAACTGGGTTCTTAGAAAATGGAGACAGCGAATATGACGCAGCAAGACATCTCATTACAGCAGTAGAAGCTTTTCCGCTGGTGTTTGCCCAGACTCAGATCATCAGACGAGGAGGGAGATTGCTTGAGCTCGGCTCCAGCTTTTTTTTTTTTTTTTGCTGAACAGAAGGAGGGAAAGGAATGGAGGAACTAGGGGAGGGAATACGGAGGAAGGAGGGAAGAAGGGATGAGTGAGTGCAGACAGCGGAGCCAAGAGAGATCCGCAGCAGAGGTACTGTAGTGGAGCTCTACAGGAAATGAAGTTGCACCTGGAGCAAGGAGAGGAAGGAGCAACGTGAAGATGGGTTAGGTGTGGGGGCAGGTGGGAGGTGACAAAGCCACTGAAGCTGAGCAGAGGTTGAGTGGGGTTGAAGCCACACTGTAAGCCCTCCTTTCCCCTGAGACAGGCAGAGTTAGAGGGCCGGGATGGGACTGGGTTACAGGGAAGGACCTGGGGCCATTTCATTACAGAAAGTGTCTGTCCAGAAGATGGGAAAAGGATTATCCTCCAAACAGGATTTATTGGAGGGGATAATTCATTGGCTGAACCCACAGTGGGAAAGTGCCATATAGGTTGAGGTTACAATATTGCTTCATTCACAGCTCCCAACAGCCTGATTCTCAGCAATGTATGTGTCTGAGTGTGTGTTGGTGAGTCTGTTCAGAGACAAGTTAGAGCATTTGTGGGGAAGAAGGTGTGTGTGTGTGTGTGTGTGTGTGTGTGTGTTTGATTGTGTATGGGCTGTGTTGTTGTCTGCTCAGGATAATTCAGTAAATAAGTTCAGTTGCCATAGGCGCCGGGACGTGATTAGTTCTTCCTCTTACTGGCTGCATTATGAGGCACCCAGAGATGGTTTTGCTGATGTAACAAATAATGAAAATATGAATATATGAAAGCAAAATACCTGTCACAATCACTTAGGTGATAGGGTGCACATCCTAAATGCAAAGAAACAAAATGCCCCTCTCCACATTCACGGGGAATATGTAAATTGTGCCCATTGTATTCCCTCATTCGCAGTCTGTTAGAAAACAGCTGAGGTGTGAAAAACTAGAAAAACAAAATATGAATTGGGACTCATTTGCTGTCTTTGGGCCTGCAGGGCACTTGACAAAACAATGATGGAGACATGGAGGAACACAGGGGAGATTTGCATTTAACAAACTGATGTCTCCTGGCCTGTCATGTTATATTAATGCTGCAGGGAGATTGCCACATTCTGGTCCATTCTAATGTGGTAATAAGACAACTGGCTCCAAAGCAGCACTTCTATTTGCCGGCAACGGAAGAGGAGGATACAACAAAGGTTTGGAACATTCTGGCAGAAAGACATCTTTACATCTTTATATGCCTCTGATTTACAGCGTGACCACTTCCACTGTCCTGGATTAACCGGCAACACTTTGGCTGAGGATCCCGCTCCCTTCACGCTGCCGTGTGCATCACAAATCCAGACATTTGCCTCTTCGCCTTGCCCTTTCATATTTTTCCGAGGATTGCAAAAATGAGTCTGAAATCATTCCCTTAAAAGGCCGTTGATTGGGGTGCCGGGGTCTGTAATTTGCAATTAACGAACGGGCTCTGGAATTTGATTTGGGTCAAGGTCCTCATTTGCATACTCCTTCCTGACTAGTGGAGAGACTCTGGGGGTGCTCCGTCTCGATGACGGTGTCTCGTTGTCTGATTTATGTTCAGCGGTCATGGTGAGGGAAAAAAAAAGTTGAGCAGCGCTGCCCTGCTCTGCCTCAGTGTGCTTCTTGTGACTTGTCACGCTCTTGCAGTTAATGAATTCTGAGCGCGAGCTGTGATTTCTATTGGTTCATCTCAATTGCCTGCTAATGGCAGGGTCGTTAGGCCAGGGAAATAGCGAAGTCCACCGCCAGTCTCCAGGGGTGGTTACAGCAGGCAGAAAGTGCTTTGAGCTGTGACCTATTGAGATAGCTACCTCTCTCTTCTAATGGAAAACCTGCTCCACCAAAGAGAACAGATTTATGCCCTGAAAAAGCGCAAATAACAATTTGATGTTGATGAGTTGTGCTTTTTAGAGGCCATGCATGTGTAATGGTCAGTGTTGGTATGTAACTAAGTATGTTTACTCAAGAACTTTATTCAGTACTTTACTTTTTTCAGTGCTTACATTATTTGAATGTTTCCATTTCATAGCACTTTGTACACTTCGGCATAACTCTTGATACTGAATGTTGCCAAAAACACACTTCATTCACATTCTTAATGCAGGACTTCTACTTGTCGTGGTGTATTTTTAGAAATCATAATTAACGTTCAACACAACACCATTGCATTGCTCCTTTACTAAAACCTGCATTATCTTATTTGTTGTCCACATGGGGGCAGTGGACACAACAGCTGTAAACAGCTTATTTATTTCTTCTCTGATGTCCTTATAAATGTAAATCCAATATTCACTACACTTTTTTTTTTGCTGTTTTTTTGGTCATGACAAAAATGTGTTTCTTCAGCTGCAAAATGCTCCTCTGTGTTTACCAGCCAGCAAACGGTGGGACCGTAGAGCTCTTTGATGGAAAATAGCTGCCTGCTGCAGCTGAAAGTGAACTAAAACAGAAAAGTTGAGTAAAACTAAAACAAAGAGCTGAAAGATGCTCAAATGCTTCTTAAAGTTGGCTGCAGAGTCAGGGGAGCACTCTCTGTGCGTTCGTCACCATATGCAGGCCCCTTTTATATTACACATTTGATCCATTATTAATATGAAAACAGAGATTATACGCACAGGGAGTCACTGATCTAGATCACAGTCCGTCAGTAGTTGAGACTGCAAGGACTCAACCAAAAAACTTTTTTTAATTCTTATTTATTGGATGGAAAACATAATATTTTAGTGCAGTGTACACCTTAAACAAAGTTGAGGGTTATGAGAATTGTCTGAAAGTGTATTTTGCGGCATAAACCGAACATAGCAGCGTCCTGTTCATCAAATTTACTGAAAGTCAGTAAATTTACAAGCAGACGTTTGGAGGTATATGTGCAGACGGCATGGCTTTTGACACATACGCACACACACACACACACACACACACACACACACACACACACACACACACACTGTAAGCAAACTGTCAGGTGTAATTCTTTTTTTGTGACAGAACTATGGAGTCTCATGTCAAGATGCTGCAAGTGGAGCAGTTGAGAGAGAGAGAGATCTGCTCCCATGCACGCCGGTAATCTTTGGGCCTGTATTTGAAGTGCATTCAGGCCCTGCCGATGGAGTAAGCGCCGTGCCGTAGGGGGTAGGACAATAGGTTGCTGCCCTTGGGACCAGCTTGCTTTCAACCTATTGACTGCAGGCCGCATTCATCTCCCACATCCTTTGGTTTCTTCTAGGAGATTAACATGAAGAAACATACACACATACAGAACAAAGTCCTGGCATCACAGAACTAGTGTTAGTACAGTATGTCATAAGTCATAATAGTTGGCCCAGTAGCTACCAGGGTTATCATTTTAGTTGATATGGTGATACTTGGTATGTTTCTGTAAGTTCATTTATCTGCTCTTCTTTTAGCTCCATTTTGGGTCTCCACCAAATCCTGAGGGAAATATCCACATCTTTCCCCATGTTCGAATAGTAGTTTGGTTATGGAATAAAAAGTAATAGATATCATCTTCAATTTAATCCTGGGAAGAGAACATATTTGGCTTTTTCATGCTCTGTTAAAAATGAAGGTAACATTATCTTGCTGATAATTTATATATTCTCCTTACACATTGAAATTCAAACTCAAAATTCAAAGGGACTTCTCTGAAAATGTGCTCAGTCTTTACTATAACTGCACTGTAACAATATGCTGTATATTTCTACAACTTCTTGTTCTGTCATTTTATTTTTTGAAGAAGGTTGACCAGAGCATTCAATGGCAGATTGCACAGGAGCAATGGTATTGTCATTCACTGTCCATAATATGTAAATACTTGTATAAACAGTCTACAAAATTAAAATGTGATTAAACTTGTTAACGGTTGACATAACCTAAGTTGACCGTGTATCAGTCTGCTGCATGATGCAAAATAAAGGTAATGTTAGCTAGCTGGAGAATTTTCAGAAAACATTTTGAACAAGCAATCCCAGGCAAAGCCGTTTAATGGTGGATATAATGTTACAATGCGACTAGAAATAATTTGCTAAGGTTAACCCATTACATATTTATTTAATTGTAAACTGATCATATTAACATTATTGTTGAACTCTAATGCATGTGTTGTAACGCAACGTTAACGTCACTCAGTCATGGAGCAGACACAAGGCAGACGGTCAGACAACCTCGGTGAGCGCGGACGTGAGGCCACACGGTGGAGTCAGGTCTTTGGAGTACAAAGTTGTTTTATCTGTGTGTGAACGACTGTAATCATTATTCTGCACCGTTTTAACACTAGCGAACCAGTCAACTTATGTGAAGCTACAGCTAGCTAACTTAGCATTACATGCATTAGCCGTATCGCCTGCAGAACAGGGGGGCTGCAGACGGCCCATTAACGTTATTCCTAAGTCCCGGCCCATTAGTTCGAAAAATGTCTTATTGAACTGAAAGCCCATAACATATGTCGGACGGTGTGTTATCCTGAGTTCACTGCTCCGGAAATACACACTCTGACTGCCCGTGTTACTACTTTCCAGACTCCATTAACAAATTGTTCGATTTAACAGATAATGCATAAATCACAATAACGTATCACTTTGTACGGCCCCTGAAAAAAACGTTTTAATATCGGCTGATATTTAACTTTAACGGCTCTTGTGTTAACTAGAGACCGACATTAAGCCGACTCAGTTTTAATGTTATTGTTAATGTCACCTCAAGATATATAAATTAAAATGGGCTGTGTAGGTGAAATATAAAAAAATATCAAACAGAATGTAATGACAGAATGCATTTTCTATGGTGTTCCTCAAGGTCTTCGTGTCTTAATTTGGTAGTTGTATTTTTGACCATTTTAATCAATACTTGAGTGTGAAAAATGGTTACATTTAACACCAAACCTCTGTTACAAATGGTGTCAACCCAAAATTAGCTGCAAAAACTTATAAGACATAATAGAGCTGGAGAATCATTTACTTCCATCGTAACGTTTTAAGACCTTATACACTCTAAACACTGTTTATTACAGATTTATGACTAGAAAAACTTTATACACCATGAGGAGCTGCATCTCAAATTAATCTTCAGGCTCCCAGCGATCAGATGATGTAGACCATGCTCCCCCCCAAAGATCCCCCAAACAGGTAAAAAAAATGTATCTTTTGTTTTCTGTATAACAGGCGTCATGGCAGCCAGAAAAGAAAAGTGGAGTGAATATTGGCTGAGATAGTTAGAGGTTTTGCTTTTAATTGGTTAGATCTAGGCTCATGTTAGACATGCATCATTAACGCTGGCTAAGTAGTTCTAATGCGCCCAACCTGTAGAGAAGAAGAAGAGAATCTAATGCTTGTTGCATTTTTTGGATTAAAAGTATTCCTGGTCTCATCAAAACACTTCACAATATGCATCATTTGCAAAGCTGCTAATATGAAAAACTAAAATGAACTGTAAAAACATTCCTCAACAACATATTGTATTGGGAACTATTAACAGCTATTTTCTGTCAAAAAAAGTTGCCAGGTAACTTCTGTAATTTGAAACAGTACAAGATAATGTTGTAAACTAAATTACAATTAACAATACATTGCTGTAATTTATATACAACATAAACCTGTAAATATACCACCATTAGTTTTTAGTTATTAACGGCAATTTTCCAAGACTTTATTGGCAACTTTTTTGCCAGGTTTTTACTGTAAATTCTACAGGCAATTTGTTACAGTGTGACTGTAGTTCTGTATGGCATTAACTGGCCTGACCTGTATAATAACTGCAGCTCAGACATTGTTAAAGTCGATGCAGTGCCGCGTGTTACTCTAGTTTAGGTCTTTGGTATTTACAGCTCTATCGGCCCATACTTCATTACTGCTCACTGTATCCGTGGAGTGTGTTTAGCTGGGGAGCCTGTGGCCCTGACTGTCCCCTGGGTGGAGTGTGTTTGTTTAGGGCCACTGCGCTGCTCGGACACTGAGATGCAGATGGTGCAGGGAGCCGGCCCTGGAGTGCCTTTGGACACGCTCTGGCAGAGTGCAGGGTCATGTTCTCTCGCCGACTACAAGACAGGAAATCCATTTAATTACCTGTGAAGCAGAAGACGGGGTGTGGGGGCCTGACAGAGGAGTACTGTGTTCCCCGAGCACTCTGCCAGAGACCGCCGGGGGGTTGCAGAAGAGAGAGGGAGGGGGGGAAACAATGGCAGTGGGGAAGGAGAGAGCAATGAGGGAGCAGATATACTGTAAAGAGAGCAAAGGAAGGCAGAGAGAAAGTAAGCAGGATGGTCGTTACTTTGAAATTCCTCCAACGTCTTCACTAGTTAACCAAATTGATCCCTCTCTCCTCCCTCTTCTCTTTCTCACCTACCCTCTCGTCCTTGAGTGTTTATTGGACACGCTTTGTCCATCTTCCTCCTTAGTTCTCCTGACTTAACTCTCTGTGGATCTTTTCACAACTCTTTCTTTTTTCCTGTCCCGTTAAGTCATCGTCACTGCGATCTGAAAATACCACTTGTTTCGGTTGCTTTTCAGTTCATTTGTCCTTTTGTCTCCCTTTTCTGTAAAGCGGTCCATTTGTTTTCTTCTCCCTCCTTAACCCCAGGAGAACTAATTCAACCCCTTATAGCCGACAGGTCCACAGATTGTTGCCACCCTGTGGACCAGAGAAGCTCAATGCCCAGCGGGATAATGCTGGTTCATAGCTAGATGAACTGTGGTAAGAGGAAACTATAGTCAGCTGGTATGCCATTATGCAAGGTCAACCGTGAGATGCCCTAAGAGATGGTGCTTGCTTCAACTAGTTTAAAAGAAACAAATTGTTGCTGCTCTACTGTAAGCATTTTGAACTATGCTGGTCACAGAACAGCCATTGTGTTCTACTAACCCTGCAAGATGTTTGTTCAGATCAAAATAAAAAATAATAAAAACACAAAAAGACAAAAACAAAGACAAAAATGGAAGCAGATGGGCAGAAATGCATATTAATGTTAATAATTTTAAATGGTCCAACAACAAAAAAAGGTCTGAGTGACCATTGTCTGTTTGCCTTTTCCAAGCACTTGCTGGAGTGCATGTTCCCTTCCAAAAGGCTGGCGTTCACATCTTCATGCTGTGGTTGAATTGTGACTGTCCAGGTAATACGGCGAGAATGGCAACAGCAGGCTCTCCCAGACTGAAGCCCAGAACTGTCACGCCGGAGGTAGAGCTTGGCCCCAAGCCCAGTGCTGGAAAATTCACCATGACACCCTCCTGGCTGGTTCCTTCCCCAGATCTGTCCCTTCAAATGGCAGAGGAGGGGTGTGCAGGATCAGGAAACATTAACGTCATCTTACACGTTTTCACATTGGGAAACTTGAAACAGTGGCTGCATAGATCGCCCACACTGAGAAGAGTGAAGTCAAAGGCAAAAAAAAAAGGCCCTTCTGGCTCACACTGGAGAATTACATGACAAATCCATGAACAGATGTAGATTTTTACACACAAAGCAAATGACTGCAAGTCCCTGCAAGGCTTCTTGCATGAAACTCTTGGCTAATGAGAGGGAGCAGGTTTGGATAAGCATGAGTGCACCCATAAAGAAAACAACAAAGGAAGAATCTATAAACAGATGCGAAATTTTATGTGCAAAAATGATGACAAGTTGCTGCAAAACATCCTCAGTCAAGAATATTTTTTCTGTGACTGATCAAAGTGAGCACAGCCTGCATGAATAAAGTAACCCGTATGAGGCCAATTTGATTTGAAATTATTGTGATTTCAGTGCGGTATGAATTCCTGGCAGCACTGGATCATTACACAGCAAATTCAAATGCATGGAAATGTAAAGACACGCAGGCTCATGCTGTATGTATGAGAGGAGTCAATACAGGGTAGGTGAAGACGACGCATTTCATTTTAAATTATTGATGAATATTGTTTGGCACAACCAAACAAAATGTGTATAATGTTCATACCAACTGTCTTCCAAGTGCATCGTTAAAGGAAATCTATGTGGTTTATTACAAATGATAACAAGCTGAACTAGTAACCACTTTGTTTGGAGGTAACACTGAAAGCGAGGACACCTTTAATGTGGCTAATTAACCCTATTTGCACAGGAAAACCGCGAGTGCTACTACTGTGAAAAGTATAGGTCAAAGCTCAAGGGTTGTCTTTGTTTTCTTACCCGGGGCTTTTTAAACCTGTGTGATTGTCTGAGTACTTTACCCTTTGGATCTATTTTTTAGCCAGCTTACTACCTTTTACCTGCCCCATGTGGGACTGTGCTGTATATATTTGTGATATTTTGCTGAATTGTGTCTATTTGTTTGTGTCAGTATAAACAGAAAGAAGATAGTTGCAATACATTCTCAGTGCTAATAGTTCAGTCCAGCTAGAAGTGAGAGGGTCCAGGAAGAGTTTTGTGTGTGTGTATGTGTGTGGTGTTTTTCTACTTGACAGTAGGCCTGTTCGATAAATCGATTTTAAATCGTAATCGCGATTATGTAGTTAGGACGATGTTAAAAATGTGAAGCTCGTAAAATCGATTTTTTAGTTAAGTTAAAGTTCTGCACTTTATTCATTCATTTTTGTTTAATGGACACATCTTAAGATACATGTGAAAGTGAGGTTTTTATCTTAATCCCAAAGGGATTGTTTTTTTTTTTGTTTTTTTTTTTACAAGAGGTCTACAAGAAGATAACATGGAGCAAAGTCAGATGGCAAAAGTTCATTAATTGTTCTTTATATTAATCCCTTGAGTGATTTTTTGTTTAATAAGAGCGAGGTTTGCACTCAAATCCCAATGGGGAAATTATTTGCAAAATGTTCAATAAAAAACAGCATATTTGAAATAATTTCTTCGCCTTTTGTCATTTCACAAAATAATCGTAATCGAAAATCTGATTTTGAGAGAAGAAAATCGAGATTTAATTTTTGGGCAAAATCGAACAGCCCTACTTGACAGCATAAAGATCCGCAGTTAGGAGACACAATGTGTCCTCAGAGGTGATAGTGAAAGCATCTCTGAAAAAAAATCATCATGCACCATTAGCTGTTATGCTCTGAGGAGCCATTCAACAGCTTGTAGATCGAGTGGGTGGGAGGCACTATTCCTCTGATCAGCCACTCTTTGGTATTCCCATGCAAGTGCAAATTAAAAACAAATTGGATTGATGATATGTTGCCTTTGTAGGAGATGTATCAAGTCGATAGCATTAGTTCACTCTCTGGACAGGTTTATATTTCACTGTAAATGTGCTGCTTGTGGAAGCTGAGCGTGATCACACGCTGGAATAGAGAAACAAGGAATATTCATGGAGGTTGTTTGGCTATTGGTGATCCCAGGCGTTCGGCTATTTATTTATGAGTGGGAAGAAGTGCAGAGCAGGGAGGAATGAGGTGAGGCACCGTGCGAGTTGAGACAATTTTATAACGGTGCAGTCTGGATACATCAGGGGGTCACAGGTTCCTCCGTGTCTGGATAAGTGATTCTGCATGCAGTACGACAGGCAGGGTGCACTACTGAGAGCAGGGTCTATCATGGTCTGAAGTAACCTTGTTGTTCTGGGCTCTCACCATGGATGTAATGCACCTCTGTACCCGCTCCCTTATCCTCCTTCCCACCTCGCCCATGGCTCCCTTTATATCTCCAGCCTTCTCTCCTCTAACCCCTATGCTCCTTACCTCTTTCCTAGCGGGTCAACCAGCTAACGATCCGACCGCCTAAGGGTCCCCAGAGACTCAGTTCAACTACAGTTCAGGCCATGGTTGGGTGAGAGAATGAGGGAGAGAGGGAGAGACATGTACAGTATCTCAACCCCCCCTCCGACCTCCTTCATCGTTTGTCATTCTTGCTGTGTAATAGTTGTTTTCCTACCATAATTGCTGGGATAGTCGTCTGTCGGTCCTGATCCTATAGTTCAAAGTTTGAAGTTGCTGATTATGTTTACAACCAGTCGTGAGTTGTTGTTTTTTTTTTTATCAGAATATTTAAAAAAGCCTTCCGTAAAAAACGTAAAAGCGCAGCATATTTGTGTGCATATAACGCTGGTATTTTCGTGGTATAAGATCTTTGTGCAGATTGCTTGTGTGCCACGTCTAACACAATTAATAACAATATAGTTTTGGCTACTACTCTCTATTATATGCAACGATTACCATTTCAGAGGAAGCATAGGTGAGATGAAAGTATTGATTTCAGACACTAGTACAGTTCCAACTTGATCGGAGTACATTACCTGACATATTCATTTTTAATATGCCTTTCGGATCAACAGTGAAACAATGTGGCAAGCATGACGCGACTTGTGACATTTAAATGTATCGCCGCCGTCTCAGGAGATTTATATAAAAAAAAAAGAAAATCAAGTCAGCTTCCTCCCCGTGCCTATTTCCGTACTTGTGAATCAAACAGCATGCATTTCCTATCCTAACTGTCTAAACAAAAAACAAAAACACGAAACATTCCACCGGCGGAAAGCTGTGTGGTCTATAAATCACTCACGGGGAGCAGAGATACTATGCAAGGTGTTTGGAGATGATAGTTGGCTGGGAGCAGCGGAGCGTGAACTTGCACTTCCGAGAGATGTGGAGTCGTGACACCCCTGTCCTCGGCCACCTGTGTGTACGTGGCGAGGCGCTTCCGTTTGTGTGTCTGTTTGTGTGTCCGGGGAGCGGCGAGGCAGGTGGCAGGCTGCCTGTAGCGGTTGAGGAAACCGTTACCTCCAGCTTGCACCTTGGGCATTAAGAATATGAATGTGTATGAATGGCGTATTGGAGTGTGATTTAAAGCGCAGTGGCTTCGCCCCGGTGACACGATGCAGGGTTTTAGGCAGCCAGGCGATCCGACCCACACTGTATAATGACAGCTTTTAAATAGATGTATATGGAACCCCTTTACCTTTTAGCAAATCCATTAAGATATGAGACTAATGGAAATTCACACACGTGGCACATGACCTTGCATACGTCTTGGTTACTTGACGGCAGGTTGGTGATGCCGTGTGTAATACCGATCTAATGACACCGGGGGCTAGAAAACTCTTTTTTTCCAAGCCGATCCAGAAGGAAGCCAGCCGAGCTCATCATGTTGAAAATAATTAATAATGCATTTAATAAATAGCTCCTGAGCCCAAGATGTACTCTCACCATCTGTTCCAGTATAATTCCCTCCCTTTATTAATGCCAGATAGCCATTAGATGACTATGGAGATGACATAATAATGCATGGCATCACTCACATGCTATTTGTCTCTTCAATTTCCAATCTGGAGCTTGTTGTTTTTCCAGCTCTCTTATCAACTGAATGATTTGGCACAATTAGGTAAGCGCTCCAGTCACATGTTGGTTAATTAAGTCTTTTTAATTGAGGTCTTGCAATGGGCTGCGAAGATGATGACAGTGTGACAAGTTTCTGAGAATACACAGTGCGTTTGATTTTATACATACAGAGCATAGCGCAGCACGTGTTAGCCTCTGACAGGTTATATCGACGAGGCCGTCCGCCATAATAAATGTAACATTCCTCAGTGGTGCATCAGAATGAGGGTCCCCGTTGGCGCAACTTCAATATGTTTTTGCTGAATTAAAAGCATATTTTCGCAGCTCTCCAACAGAGGTACTTGATCTAACATGAATCATTTAATGTATGCACTTTGGTTTGAAGGCTAACATTGATTTTAAGTTCCCCCGCAAAAGGCCAAAATGTGATTGAAAATGAATCTTGGTGAGTACTGTCGAGCTGCATCAGGATACTCAATTCGCGTACTTAATGTGCGGCTCCTGTGGTTGTGTTTAATGTGGAATGCTTGTCTCAGTGCACCTTCTGTCAGAGCGCATTTCCCCTACTTAGCCCTCACTGGTCATCTTTGCCCTTTAAACAGACAACACGACATTCTGCTTTCTTAATAAAAATCTTAGAGCAAGGTTCCCCGAAGATGCTTTATTAGGACGATTTGAAAAGAGAAAGGTTTAAAAAGGGGGACCAGTAGTCTACAGGCAGGTCTTTTATTTGACTTCAAGGCCTCTGCCTCCATTCTTAACCTTTCTTGCTTTTCAAAGCCTTGCTGACGTACAACTTCACCGAACCCATGCCGTTACTAGTGGATACAGAATCCCACACTGAAGCAAAGGTGATAGGCAAAGCCAGTTCAGTGAGGTGAACTTTTTTCCTCTTGAAAGTTGTGTGCCGACGCTGTTTTGGACTCACGTATCGCAGATGATGTCAACCAGTTCATCAGTTGGTTTTGCTTCCTCCCTCGGAGCCTTTTGTTTTCTCTCCCTGTGTTCACGGTGAAAGCAGAAATCTGGAAGGTCTTGCTTGGCGCTCTCTGCATCAGGGGGCAGTCAGTCACTTTAGATTAGAGTATGGATGGCAGGTCAAGGAGAACAACAACTGTCTACAGGAGAGACACAGAAGAAGGTAGTTCTTTTATCTCAAAGCCCGGCCCTGTTAATAAAAAGTTGAGATAGTGCAAAGAACTTATTGCATAAGTGCCCCAGGCAAATGTCTTTTCAATTAAAGTGAATAGATTCTTGCATAGTAGCCGAGAAAGGTTGAAATAAAGAGAGATGAAAATGCATTTTCAGAAAGAAAATATTAGGCTTAAAACTGATGTTTACCTTTTTTTGAACACTGAAACTTCAAGTCAGTCGCCAGTGAAATAGAAGGTTGTAGAAATGTAATAAGACGATGAGAAAAAAAAATCACCTCTGACTCCTACACCTCTTTGAAGTTCTGAAATCAATGCAGCGGTGGAGTTGTGAATGCCATGTTCTGGTGAATGATTTATACCATTTCTCAAACAAAGAAAGTGCTAGAATCCTCTTGCCAGCACTTCCTCCCTGCCTCTTTGAAAGCTTATGCCTTTGTAGCTTGTGCAACAATATGTGCGTCCAGAATATGTGTGCCATAAATTAAGGTTGACTGGACAAAGCTGGGATTCTGCCCTTGTGCTACAAAAGGGTATTATTGTGCGGCAGAGAAGCGGAGGGAAAGCGAAGTCATCTGCATCTGGATGGAGGAGGAGAGGGCTCGAGCATTGAGTCTGAGCCCCTCTGTGGCTGCTGAGGCCAGGCCTGCTCCTGCAGATAGACTTGTTCCAGCTCGTAGCCCTCCCTGGCTCCTTACCCTGCCTCAGCCCAGGAACAGATGGAGAGAGGAGAGCAAAGGAGGAGAGGGAGGGAAATAGCTCCCTGTTCAGGGCTTGGCACAAGCATTAGGTGTGGGTGTATACAGTTGGTTTACTGTACACCCAACACAGCCATGTAGTTTAGAGCAGCTTTAAAAGTTTAGTGCAGTGGCCTTCATACAGGAGTGGTGAGACTGGAAGAAAATGAAAAAAGAAGAAAAGTGTCCAATTTTTGCAGCAGGGGCAATTCCAGTTTTATTTTTTTAAATGAGGTGGCACAGGGGGGAGGTGGGGGGGGGGGGGGATCAAGAACCAGTGAGGGGGACCCATGGGAAATCAGAAAATTCTATTAGAAATAAATACAGCGTTGAAAATTGGCTTAGAAAACAACATCAATCTTCTCATCTGACTCCTGGCAAGACAGCATATTTCTCAAACTATTCCTTTAACCCTCTACTAATTAGTGTCCTGTGCAAAGTCTCCGCTCCGAATCTCAATATTTACCCCCACTTCCCTACCCCTCGTCATACCAGTCCCCTCTGTCTTGTTGAGACCACCAGTAATGGGCCAAATGACCTCTAGTTCTCCTAACTCTTCTTCATTACACTCAAGCTGCTGGTTATTGGACTGGGGAGAGGCTGAGATGGCAATGTGCCATGGTACAAGGGGCACAACTGACATTAAACTGCAGATCAAACCCTTGTGAGACTCTTCCAGCCAGAAATCGTAAACGGAAAACCATTTGCATATTTGAAACTCATTTGCATATTTGAAACTGAAAAAGCAATCACCAACACACACCATTTTTCAGTCCCCAATAAAACCTTCGGTAAATGAACTGTTTAACATCAGCAGCTTTCCAGTGTAATGGATGGAAGTTTGGCGTTTGCCGCACATTTCAAGGCATGAAACTGTAGACCTAATGAAGCCATAATGCAAAACTGAGGAGTCCAAGCGTTCTGTCTGCGTCTGGGTTGATGTGCCATGGTGTGCTCAGAAATAATAATGATGTAAAAGGGATAATCATTCATGATGTAGTTCAGAGACTACAAAGTCACGGTCCCTTTGGAAGAGTCATGAGCGGGGAAAGCTGGAAGGGAGGAAGAAAAAGGAAGAGGAACAACACCTCCTGCGGTTTTTGCATGCTATCGAACGTCTTGCAAACAGCTGCGCTGTGCCAGATGAGAAAAAGCAAAAGAGTGATGCATGTTGAAGCAAATTGATCCTATCTGAAAGGGCTCAGAAAACCTTAGCCCAGATCAAAGCTCATGCTAAGGCGCTCAGATCACCCTGTGAAAAGGCAGAGCGGGGGGGGGGGGGGGGGAGAGAGAGAAAAAGAGGGGGAGTGTCTTGTCTCGTCTAATTATACATTTCAGACAGCTCGCCTCCAATTATCTCCCCTTCAGTAGCATCTGCCCTTCGCATGACCGCAGAGCTAATGTGTGGCAAGCCCACCGTTGGGTCGGAGACTCAAGCTTAATATATGGTAAGCTGCCGGACTTTTTCCCAATATCTGATGATGAAGAATTCAGGGTGAGACAAAGGTTTGGGTGTAGCCTACACAGTTAATTGGTGAATTCTTTATCAGCGATGCAAATACGAACAACTGCGGCCTTTGTGATTGTGATATCCTGCAGCACCGCATGACTGTCAGAGATATTCTTCTCTGCAGGCTGATTTGATTCTCAAAAGAAGGCAACGGTCCAATCGCGTGCTTTTGTTTGCCTTGAGGAGCAGCTCAGCCACATCAGCACAGAGGTGCTGTTTCAGTCGTTAGAGTGACCACTCGTCCTGTTCAGGACGCGTCGTGGGATTCTGTGTAAAAGGCAGTGAAGCGGTCTGCTACCTTCAGGCACGCATCCCCCAAACTGCCTCCGGCCGTTTCACAAACCGCACATAAACAAAATATCAGCACAAGCAAGTTTTGGAAACACAGACAAAGAGGAAATAAAAAAAACAACAGATTTGTGCACATAAATGTATATAGATCTTAAATGTCCTTGCATTGGTCAACTATCAGCCCTCAGATATTATTCAGAATTGACTCAACATTCCATGCATTACTAAACTACAGATTGTTCATTAATTTTGGACATTTACATAAACTAGTGCATTGCCTGTTGAGGACATGCCGTGGCCGTTTAGAGCGGGTCCTGTCCGGGGAGCATGCCCGGGGGCATACCCCCGTTTGGAGCACATGGCCATTTGGAGCATGCCAATTGCTTGGCCCCCGGGAGCACTGCTTGTGGTGCTGTTTGGAACTTGTTGCTGATTGACCTCAGGGAAGAGTTTGGTTGTAACGTTAGTATATCCAAAATACGGCAGCAAAAGTACACGACACGCTACAGACATCATGCTTGAGCCTGCAAGACTCTGAAGCCCCGCCGCCTCCTCTGCACAGAACGCTGATTGTTTGTTTATTTATTTGAATTTTATTCATATAAGAGGTGCCACATGTCCAAATTGGACCAAATTTGACCCGACTCCCCTGGGTCCTCAGCAATACACTGGCTGTAGTAGTGTATAGAAGATCTGATGAACAGGAGAAAAACACCCACCAATAACAAATGATGGGTTATTATGTATTTATTACAGTAGGAAAAATAACTGAATGAAGGAGCAAATAAGCGGTGAACTTATCATTATTCCATCGTCAAGCTCATTCTGAAGCAAAGCCCCAAACCTTGGCAGTCTGTGTTGGCTTTACTCTTGTCAAGTTTGCTAGGAACCTGCAAGGAAGCCTCAGCTGTCTTTACACAACTTAGTTTATTATCTGTCTGGCCTGTGCCATTATTAGCGGCAATACTAAGTAAGTCAGCATTCATGTTGTGTCTAAATTCTCATTCATCAGCTTGAAAGGGGGACAGCTATGTTCTTGTCTTGCACCTGCACCGCCCACGTCACACACACAGAGATATCTTCTAGATTATTATTGATTTAGTCTGTTGATTGATATGAACAGCTGATTTTGTACCAAAGTTTGTGTAATGCAAAAGAAAATCCTAAACAAACAAACAAAAGAAACCTGCTCTGTTAATGTCTGAGCACCGAGAGTAAAGGATTATAGACTGGAGAGCTGGAGTGAGTTTGCAACACCCCGAACGGTGCGACTCGCTGGCTTAGATAAATCATGCAGTCGGGGGTCTGTGGGCTTCAGCAAAGTGAATCAGCCAGATGCAAAAGTGTGTGTGTATATGTGCATGTGTGTGTGTGTGTGTGTGTGTGTGTGTCCATGAAAGAGAAGACCTTTCCCACACAGCAACAGGCTTCACTGGAGCAGACAATTGCAATGTAGCCATGTGAGAACAGGGCAAGATGGAGTCACTTTTGCTGACAACTCATAGAAAACCCAACAATTTTAATACGGCAAGAGACACTGTATGCCAAAGGCTGGACAAACATTAACAAGGTCTCTGAAAAGGTTCCGAGTGTTTGCTGCACAGATGCTACGTACTGCTAAACTTTTTGATCAAACCTCAGAATTTCATCTGCCGCATGCGTGTGTGTTTGAGGGTGTGTGTGTGTGTGTGTGTGTTGATGGGAATGTGTATGTAAACACTAATGAGCGTGAATGATAGATGAGCTCACTGCTTAATGGATATGACCAGTTTACCAGCACCGGGTTGGCTTCACAAATCGCAGCATTTGTCATAAATAGACGCCTCTGAGCAGCACACAGAATTATGTAGAATCGGTCATTATTGAGTGACTTGATGTTAATATGCCAAGTTTAATTTAGTTTTTCCCTCCAGGGTTCCGTTTACAATACATATTTTGTTGTTGTTGTTGTTGTTTTTGTCTGTGACAAAATATATAAAACAAAGAAAGGAATTTCCCTAAAGTACATGTTGGATCACAGATAAACAGTAAATTCAAAATATACATCCAATAGACATATAGATCCAATGTCTTATAGAGGTCTATATATATATTAATGATGTGAAGCTGTACTGTAAAACAGATTGGCAATGTTACTTTGTCCCTGAGGGGTTCTGCCATTTTCAGACGTATAGATCCAATGTGGAGGCACTGAGCCGTGCTGTCAGTGCTGAAGGGCTGCTTCCTCTCGCATGGCCGAGCTTATTGGTGGCATTAGGTCTAATAGCCATCAGTGCAACCTTTGTGCCTTCACTTACAACAATCACGATGTGGCTTAACGACAACATCAAAAAAAGTCAGTACAGGGAAAGCATGGCTCGGTACAATGGCATGGATTCAGATTGTTATGATGGGAGTCAAGCTTGTGACCTGCGAGTGTCCAAGCGGCCGTGTGACAATACGGTAGCGCCGAAGACAACGAAACACGCATATTTGTTTATTACATAAAGGAACAAGATTAATAGGGAATTTATTGGAAAGGACACCGACATCCCTATACACACACAGGTCATCATCATCAACACTTCCCACACAACACCACTACATAAAAAATTGGTTTCAAGTGTCCTGCCAACTTAATTCCACCAGGATGCACATAACATGCACATAGTCGACAATCAAATCAGTGTTACAGTACAGAGTCTTTTTTTTTTCTTTTCTTTTAATACCGTCGTCAAACTGCTCAACCGTGTAATGTAGATTGTCATGTGGGTGATGTATATATTTTGTAATCTTGACTGAGGGATCAAGTTGATATGTCAAGCGTGCTGCGATGGATTCAAAGGTCTAATAACGCCAACACACCCTGCCACAGCGGCAGCAAATGTGACACAAATGATCAAGTGATTCATACTTACGGCAGCGGAACAGAGAAAGGGGGTGCGCATGCTGTCACAGGATTGTGTCAATCAAACAGCTATTTCGTATATCAAGAAAGAAGGAAGCATCTTTGATTAAGTTTAAATTTAATGCTTAAACACTTCTTGATGTTTTTTTAAAAGAAACAACATGATACATCTGCTTCATGCTTTGTTCTTCCGTACTCTCTGTAATTCAAACTTTTCTCCCTTTGACACACCTGGCATCCTTAAAAACATGCATCCACTTTTACCGAGTTAGCTTCCCGTAGCTCAAATACACGAACACACTGATGGTTTAGCCGAATCCATTTTCCCCTCCTGTCCCTCTCTCTGCGTCTCCCCCTTCCCCCCCCCTCTCCCCCTCCAGCAGATAAAGCCAATCTTGGGGCTGGCTCCTGCCACAAAACGTTCTGTAATAGTCTAATTGTGGCTAATGGTTTGTGCAGCTAATTAAAGTGTATGAATTACAATAATCAGTCAGCCGCATGGAGGCCAAGGCTGCCTCACGCTGGTCCTTCAAGCGTGGAAGGCCAAGACCGACAGAAAGTGTCGGGTGCAGAGGTGGGGGTTGGGCACCAAGGAAACAAAAAGAAAATAGCGAGATTCAAGTGATAAGGGGGAGACGACAGAAGTGCTCGATATATATGTGCTTGACACAGAACCCCAAGGCCGTATGACCGCATCAGCATGTAAGGGAAAGTGCAAATATGGCAGATGGGAGGGATGTGGTGGACAGGCAAGAAAACTGGATATTAAAACAAGCATCTACGCCTAAAGTAAGGATGGGGAGAGAAAAAGGGTGTATCTGTCAGTGCAGGTTATGTGTTTTCCAAATGAATATGGGAGGAACAACAGGGGAGCAACAAACACGGAACGAACACGACATGTATGCACTAAAAGAATGTTTTTGTTCACAAAGAGTGATTTCATTCCCATGTGTGGTCAGCTGTGAATTCATTTTGCACAGCCCTATGAAATGCATTGCTATACATTTTGGGAAATATTTTTATTAGCCCTCTTGCTAAGAATTAGATGAGAAGATCGATACCATTTGAATGTACGGCCATTCAGTGTGAAGGTCGACTAGTCGAAACAGCAGATCAGGGAACCAGCCTGGTTATATCCAAATGTAACTAAATCTGCCTACCAGCACCTCTAAGGCTGGCAAATGAACAAGTTGCATCTCTTTTGTTTAATCCATACAAATTCCGAAGTGTGCGAATGAATTATGTGAGTATCGTGCCGGACTACTTCTTGGCAAGGTACGGTGACTTCCTGTAGTTTTGGCTTCGCCGTGAGATTGCCAGGCAACCTGCGGAGACTCGACCGAGCTACTGTACCCAGCCAAACCAACACACTACGGTCTGGTACACACACTGTTTTTCACACTTCTGGTTTTGTACAGATTAAACAAACAAGATACAACATGTTAATTTGTAAGCTTTAGAGGCGCTGGTGTGCTTATTGTTAACTTTGGACAAAATAAATCGTCATTTGAGGCTAGTCAGGAATAGAGATCACTAGAGCATAATAGGGGTTTGGATATTTGTTCTTAAAAAAGCACACGTAGGTTGCTTTATTCAACTGAAACTGAATATACTTTCAAATTAAGAATTCTTGTTGACAGCCTTCGTCATATAAATATCAGTTTTAAAAAAAGGCAAAATGTTTGACACAGAGCAACACAGTGAGTGCCAGGAAGTCTTGATAATCACATCAAATATTGTCATATTTATATATGTACTGTATATAATGCTGTAACATCTTACCTGGCTTCGTCTGAATAAATGCTACTGAAGCCATCGTCCAAGCAGTAGAGCTGAGTATAACTTCTCCGTGTCTGAAGGCCAATGAAGAACACTCTTTTTCTAACCGGAATAAACTGCCTCGTGTAAAGCTACAAGCTGCAGCCCTTCCCTGGTTTAAGTGCACATAATGGCAGTAGTAAAGTTTTACAGGTCGGCTTGGAGATCATTACATTGTGCACAAGGCCTCTCCTTGTCAGTTACATGTTAAACAAATGAGCACAGCAGTCATAAAGAATGCCCTTGTAAAATATACAAAAGCGTGCACAAATGCACACTGCTACTCAACTCTAATATAGACACAACAAATACAGTATGTTTTATAGGATGACCTGAAGATTCATTTATTTTTTCCGTTGCCTCAGAGAAATGAACTCTTGTACAAAGACAAAATACGGTCACTGTTTGCCCGTGGAAGTGGGAGTGAGAGTCCAACTCGGCCGGCTCTTTCCCCCGAGGAGCCAACATCTGTGAAGCAATATGGGAATGCAAACAGCGTGGGCAGCACATAAATAAACTCCCACATTAAGGCATTGACAGTCACTGCCGTTCTATAGATGCCGAACAAAGACACAGAGAGGTGCAGGAAATGAGAGGGACTGATGGCATAACCACACGAAGAAAAAAAGAAAAAAAAGAAAAGAAAACAGGAAGGAAGGCAAGGACTGCAAAGCACGGGAGGCGGTGTCAGGACACGGGACAAATTGTAAATCCTAATGGATGGAGAGCGGAGAAATAAGAAGAGAGCAAAAATTGAGATGACATTTTTTAGACAGAGAATTTTTAGAGAATGAATGATAAAGGCTTGCACCCTGTTGTTTTGTCTTGTCAAAATGAAACGGGCATTTTAGCAAGTTGTCCAAACAATGACTGTTGAAGGAGGAAAGGAATCAATTATTCATGATACAGACAGCCACTTATTACATGATAGTCACACACACACACACACACACACGCACACACACACACACACTATTTCCTAGATGGTGAAATGACTTAGTAACCAGGCGATTTATTCCCTTTTAATAGGTTCTCAATTGCAGCAGCCACACTCAGACAAATGAGCAAACAAGTCAGAGAGTGACAGTGATATCCATTATGTGTTTAATTATCTTCAAAGTTCCAGTGAAGGGCATTTCTTTGGCTAATGGGGAGACAGTGCTAAGTGTCACAGCAAAGTGCTCCTCAAATGCTCCGACAAAACTGACTGGCTGCTCCTTTTTGCGAGGCTCTTATCGGAGTTTTGACAGGCGTCGTTAAATTTCGCAAATTGGCACAATCAGTGTCCTCGTCAAAAAGCAACCAACATTTGTTGTTATTTGTTTTTCCCCCCTTTTCCATTTCCAAGTCAAATTCCCTCCACGATAATTTGAGTCCCATTAGTTGCCGGTGAAACACGGTGTGCTGATTGGTGTATTCAGGGTGAGATGATTGAGGCAAAGATTGGGACCTGGGCCGAAATGTCATTTCTGAGTGGGCCTGATTGCATTGTGGGAAAGCAGGAATCTGTGATTTTTTCTCCTGATACAATAATCACACCGAGATTAGCTGGAAACCTCTGATGAAGATTCTCTGAATGCCGGCATGTTTGTGTGTGTAGGCAAAGAGACCGTGAACGTGGAATATTCTCCAAAGACACATTTTCAACCAAGGTTAATAAAAGCAGCATCAACTTTAACATTCTAGCTATTCATTTTAATGGCAGAGGAAGCTGCAGCTTGATGGGAGGGAAAACGTGGCGTCAGTAGTGGTGACCTGACAGCACAGACATCCCAAACACTTAAACTGATACTTCGGAATTAGGGACCACACACCAGCTGACGCGATGCTATCATTCATTAACCGAACAGAGTGACAAATTACACCTATTCCCCTCCCCCACTCTCATCTTTCAACTCTACAGCTCCATAGCCCATCTGGGGGTTGGCAATAAGTTACTGTGAAGGCCCAGATTGACTGAGACATGGCTAAATGTTCTTATTTATTTGCAGTCAGACATTAAGCCGGGAGTGAAAGAAATGAATGGGAGCATCTGTCGAAGTGTGGTGCCATGGTGGGGACTGGCCCGCAGCCCCTGAGCACTCTCTTTCTGCTATGCTTTCACTTTTGGTGTGTGTTTGTGTGTACGCATGCAGGAATACATCTCTGTCTTCATCATAACAATGTCATTATCATAAAAAGTAGCATCTTCTCACATTTAAATGCGCTATTCTTGACCAACAGCATTTTAAATCGAAGAGAGGATCAAATAAAAGGAAATGTAACATACAACCAGCTAGGGCTGAGTGATAGTGTCTGTCATTTCTAGTCAAATAAAGTAAAAATAAATAAATAAAATAGTGCTCAATCCGTAATAAACAAACAAGATCTGTCAATGTCAAGATTCAAAACACAGATCTTGAACCTGCTTTCACTTCAACCCAGTTGCCAGAAGAAAAATGTTGTCATTGTATATTTCTGCAAACCACAGTATTGGTTGAAATACCTTTCTGGATCCAAAATATGTTTCTTAGATATGTTTCATATCTGTCTCGTATCAAAGTTGCAGAAATGCACAAAGCAACATGGTTAACATTGCAAAGTGATTGTTTGGATTCAGGCTACAAAACTACTTAGTTATGGTTAGAGAAATAATTAGGTTTGTGTTTAAATTCTAATATAACAACGTAACTTAACAACCATGTATAAATAACACTGTCACGGACTTCCCTACAGGACATCGTGGAACTACTGTAAAGTCAACATTGACTTTTGGTTTCGCACAGTGAATGGACAGTGGTCTCCTGGGTGAAAGTTATTTGATTGTTTGAACACTGACTTTGCTGGCCTCCATGTTTACGACAGTGTGCTGCATGTGATGTTTTTTCTTGTCTTGAGTCGTGGGTCAGGTCAACCATGACCAGTTCACTGGAATCTAATATTGGCCAGATTTAAAGAAAAAAAAAATTATGTGAACAGTCAAAAAACACAACAAAAAAGTTCCATTGGTGAAATCAACAGAACAGGGACAAGAGGGTACGTCTGAGAGGTGGGAAGGGACTATTCAAGTGGCTGCAGTTGATGTGAAGCGTCAATCTTTTATTTGCTTTGAGGCCACTTCAAATCAATTTCACCCAAGCCGCTTCCAGGCTAATCATGTGGCAGAGGGCAGGCAATGTGCTAAGTCTGCCTGGATAGAGGAACCCAGCCAGACAGACAGACAGACACCCGGTCACACAGACAGATAAGCAGATAGACAGACAAACATCCCAAACCTGCACTGAGCCAGATATGGAAGAGGTTGATCTGAAATGACAGGCAGTCAACCATTCCTGCCTCAACAATATTTGCACTCTGTTTTGGTTTACAAATGTATTCCAGTATGCATGCTGGTGTGTTCTATATGGAGAAAATGTCTGGTCCAAGGCCAAGGAGAAGCTCTTATGAACATATCAGGTGAATAGGTTTAAATATATTGTACCATGCACCAATGTGTTTTATCACCATCAACACAGGAACACGATCTTACGTTTACACACACACACACACACACACAAAACCAGTTGGAATGGTTGGTCATGTGTAATCCCAGTAGCTCTTAGCTCATACAGTAAGTAGCGCATGCATATGCAGGGGTGACTCGCAAGGCTGTGGAGCCCGCTGTGAATTGACACCAGCATGCTGTGCTGTTGAGTTAGTGGTGCATATGTACAGAGAGCACGCTGGCTTTGTTTATTCTATTGACTTATTTGCTCTGTCCATCGACTGTGCTGCCTGTAGCCATAGCGTGCTTTTCTCCCTTTAAATCACCACCTCCTAATTATCTGTCACATTTTCTGCTATCCCATGCCAAAGACACACAATGGCCGATAATGACCCCGTAGACAGCATCTATCAGGCAGTCGGCCATTGATTCCCTCTCTCACGTTTTTTTCTTGCCGTTTCCTCTCCTGCTCGCTTGGTCTCGGTCCTCCCTTCTTTCCGTCCTCCTCCTCTCCTCTCACTGTTTCTATGTCACTCCGTGTCAGTGGCCTCTACCACACCACAAACCGAATGCTAGGTGCTTGAAGCTCAGATGCGTCTCCCTGAATGTATTGTGTTATGGAAAGCCTGCTTCGCTTTCTTCCCTTTGTTCTCAATCAATATAAATATGTCAGCACCAATTTTTTTTTAAAGCGGTCAGGAATTGTGCAAACACTCAATTTAGGGGCTGTGTGTGGCTATATAAGTTTGAGTCTGAAGTTCCCCCATTAAAGTCTGGAAAAGTGCCTCAAGTAGAAGCTGTTTAACTGCTGTCACCGGCTGAGTGAACAGACAGCAGGGAGTCAAAGTGGGTGACGGGCCAATGTTTGGCCAGAATGGACTCCTTTATGACAGTAATGTAGTTGGAGTGTTAGCTGCCTCAGGGCTGCAGAGAAACTCGTTCCCCTCCCACGGTTTCAGCTGGCATCCATCCCTCTTGTATGCTTCACCCGGAGCCGCGACCCTTCACCCCCCACCCGCCCCGCTCACTCCCCTCCTACCCCCAAAAGTTTCACCCCGCCGAGAGCGCAGGAGCTCAGGTCATTACAGCAAATTGTCACAGTAAACTGTCACACGGGCCGGGATGCTCGCGTCACTGTGCTCATGTCCTGGCGAGCGAGGCTTGTTCCTGGTCCAAACATAGCATTCGTCTTCTCACCTGCCTCTCCGACACAGCGAGCAGCGGTCCGAGGGGAGTCAACGTGTTTTCCTGGTGAACGGGTGCAGCAAAAAGCCAGGAAAAGAAGAAAAGTGTTTTTTCTTTTTCAGTCTGAATACAAAACATATTTTCTCACTTACCTCCACTGATCTGTAGCCTATCTAGCCATGCAGATAGTTTTATTTTTCCAGTTTTTGAGGTATCTGGCTTTTAGATTTTTGCTTCCACCCCAACACAATGGAGGTCAATGTTGTTATTATTTTTTATAATAACAGTGTTTGGAAATTACATTTAAAGTAACTTCAACAGCAATTCTTTTTCTACAATTGATTACTCTGGATGAGCCACAATCCCACACCATCAACTTGTTCTCTATTTACATCGGGCCTATTTCCAAAGGAATCGTACTTCCCAGTGCACTGTTTTTATTTTGGTGAATCATATTTTTCATAATTCATTTCTGAAATCACAACACTACTGTGAACTGTAACTCTGAACATTGTATTTTAACAGCAATGTTTTGTTTGCTTGGACAGCTCAAAAATAAAAAAAAATCTAAATGTTTCCTAATTTTACTCATAAATGATTTTAAATGGATTACATGTTTCAAGATTCCAATATAGGAAAGGACACTTTTTTTTTGGGGTTCACAGACTCACAGCTGTAACGCTCTCTCTCTCTCTCTCTCTCTCTCTCTCTCTCTCTCTCTCTCTCTCTCTCTCTCTCTATTGGACACTCGCTAACGTAACGTTGTAACGGCTGTAGTTCATCAGTGGAAACCCTGACAGATTATATCAGTTTATTAGGCTCAATGGTGAGAAGTAAACGTCAAGTTGCTCCGGTGGGATCGGTGCGGTTGTACCTTATTGGTTTTATAAGGAGGCATGCTTCCATCTTTGTTTTTTTATACTCGAATGTCCCATCCAGAGAGCCAACAGCGTTAATACGTAAACAAAAATGCGTTAATTCCACAAATCCATAATCCAGTGTTACTGATTTAATTTTGACACCCCTAATATATATATTATATGAAATGTTGGGAATTCCAAGTGTTTAAAAACTCTATCTACAACTTTTTCTTTGCACTCAAAAGTCCTCGTGATGCAGAATCCTCCCTCCCAAACTATCTGTTTTCGGGTGAATTTGAGTCATTGTCGGCTGTTGATCGGAGAGAGAAAAAACACTGCAGGGAGGTAATGTCTGACAGCCCGAAACAGGAAGAGAGAAGTGTTGTTTTATTACTAGAGGGGTAATAACAGTGCTGATAGCATCTATCAGCAGGGTGCTGAGGAGAGGCAGAAGATAAACCGTGGAGCACCTGAGCACAGATGATGCTTGACACTTCAGAGGAAAAGAGGCTTGGACCGCTGACAGAGTTAGTGACGTGCCTCCCGTCACATCGGCAGCAGATGCACCAGGGAGAGATCACAAAATATCAAACACACTAAACTGAACAATAACTCTCTCTGTCTCTCTGTGTGTGTGTGTGTGTGTGTGTGTGTGTGTGTGTGTGTGTGTGTGTGTGTGTGTGTCTGCTTCTGTGTCTGTACAGTATGCGTGTGTTTATAAGGGCACATATAAAGCCCACAGCACTCGAATCACTGCTGTTCACAAATGTGAAATGATTTTGACAATAATAAAGTGTTTTCTGAATCTTGCAGAGAGAGTATGTGACCAAGGTTTGTGTCCAAGTCATATATAAAATGTGCTGTGTGTGTGTATATGTGTGTGTGTGTGTGTGTGCGTGTGTGTGTTTGAGTGTGTGCGTTTGCACCTAGTCAGCTCCCCAGGGCCCACTCTCTGGGTGAGTCAGTCTAGTTGCTGTAATCACTCTGCTCACTACCCTCCACTCCAAACCTGATTTGGCCAGATTGTTTCGTTTTCTTTTTCCCCGGCTCTTGCCCCCCCCAATCCTCCCCATTTCTCTCTCCCTCCAGCTCATCTTTCCTTCTTCTTCTTCTGTCCTCTTTTTTCCTCCATCCCTCCTTTCAACACCCTTTGCTCTGCATTCCTCCCGCCGCTCTTTCCTCCTGTTGACCCTCTTTTTTTCTCCCCCTTTCCTTCCCTTCTCCCTTCCCCTTCGCGGTAATGTCAGCTGATTGATGGCGTTTGTTTAGCTTTAATTACACTGCAGGTGAGTGGCCAGGCCTGTTCACGCCAGTGAAGCAGAAAACTCAACTTGGTTAGGTTAGAGATTGGATTTCCCAAAGTGAAAACACTGTACAGGGGAAAGGTCTTCAGACTATTGTATTTTATTACTGTTTGGTTGTTTCTTATCCCCGATTACTGTGTTCCTCTTCGTCTTAAGAGCTCATGAGACATATATAGTGTATATTTTCTGCTCAACTCAACACCCAAGATTACCAGGCTATTATTTTTTCTTTTAAAGTCCTATTTTACTATTTAATTTTTCATCATCATCACATTTAGAGGACACATATGTATAACTGTGTATGCCATTATGAGTTGTAGTGTTTATGACATTTAGCTGACACAGTGATACAGTAGCATAGTTTAGTATAAAACTGTGCCTACATTTCCTCCCAGAATTCAGAGCTTCACAGGGCAATTGTTGTGGCTTTAGTTGCTGGAGACACAAATACAAAGCTCCTTTAAACGGCATAAGCTCCTTTCACTTGTGCTGAGTTTCCTCGCCTGTACTCGGCTGTGAATTTTTCATCCGACCGCACATTTAAATGTTCATTACATTTAAATATTTGAAATGATTAAGGCAGATTGCGTGGCGGGTTGAATGAATGGGCGATACTTAGGAATGATGTCATACACAAATGGAGCATCACTTTAGCTGAGACAAAACATTGGAGTCACAGATGCATTATTGATCAACAGCTCACTCATACTTCCACAGCTGATTGGATAATAGCATATCAGCTGATTTACTTTCGGTTGATTAGAGTCAACCAGTCACATTCAAGGCATTATTAGGAAGAATTTCTGGCTTATGCTATGATGCCATTTATCTGTATGTCATGAATTGTATATGTGGCCTGTGTCCTGCGGGATTTAGTGCTCCCGGCAGGATACCTCACATGCTGCTAGGATCCTTTAGGGAGCTCCCTCGAGAGCAGAACCTTTTCCATCAAGTGTAACTATATAGCCATTTGCAATAAATAGTATAACTCTTTGACAGTAAGTGCTTTCCCTCGCAGGTAATTAAACCTCGATATTCATCATTCAGCAGAAGGAATACTATGTGTGTCAGCAGTCTCTAATTTTAAGGATGTCATGTGTGTTTTCCAGTGTGCTGGACGGTTATTCACCACTCAAACAATGTGGTTAGCATGATTAACGTCCTGGCATGGCCTGAGTGTATGGCATTGACTGTATTCTTAATATTTGATATGATGGGTGATTGCGTGAAAGTTGTTTACAGGCTGGGTGTCAATTATTGTCATCCGTAATTTCACCCCGAACTCTTTGTCAGATGCCGACAACTGTCTTGTACCCTCAGTATCTGATACCGACGCACACTTAAGACGGTCAGAGAAAGTCACGTATTCTCAAGAGCAGGGAAGTCCGGTAGGGTTGTTGGGAGAGGAGGTTTGGTGGGTCAAAAAACACAGGACTTTCACCCAGGAGACCGCTGTTTGTGCACCGTCTGAAACAAAGTCAACATTGACTTATTTTACCTCACTTTATCCGTGACGTCCATACATTACCACACCTCTTAACAAGAGTAATTATTTAACGTGACATTCTTATTTCAACCCCAACCACATTTTTTTCTAAGCCTAATCAAATACTTTTGTTGTCCAAACAGAAACTGTACATTTCACAGAAGTTTATTTTGAAATGACACTCCGCATATATCAGAAACTGACATGTGGTCTGTGTCATGTACCAAAACGATGCCGGAGGGGGACTTCATGTGTCACACTTCTTCTATGTCTTGCCAAATGACTAAGCCCACACCGTTATTTCTTCAGAGAGAGAAAAGCATAGAAATAGTTGTTTCTTTAGGAATACAGAAATAGTTTAGATGTTGGCAGCTAATAGTGCACTTTCCCCATACCTGAAAAAAGTGGAGTTCCACCTTTGCACTTTAACAGTACTTAAGTAACTTCTCTAACAGCAAAAGCCACCCTGAGTGTAGCCCTTGTTGGTTTCCTTAAAACCCCCTCTTTAAGAAAATATATGGGCCGCTGATTATTACCCACTCTTCCAGCCGTGCCCCAACCTTGCAGGAGACGGAGCACTCAGCAAACACTTTCCTGCTCTCTTTCTTTCAACGCCGGAGCACGTCCGGACCATTGACAGAGCCAGTGGCTGGCAGCGCGAGGGGGAAAAGATTATTCTAGCAATGTAGACGCTCCCCGCCACAGCTTGTTAGCATTATTTGCATTCCTCATTTAAAACGGCTGTGAGCAGCTAACCTCCAGCTACAACTGATTGTGCCTTGGGGAAGGAAAGAACGCATGCAGGAAACCTTCTCCCGTAATGTGACAATTGTATAGTTAGAAATGCAACACATCGAAGGCACTAACACTTACCACCCATTCCACACCACTAATTATTGTTTGCCATAATGGACCAATATGTAGTTGACGTTCACACTGGATGAGCAGTGAATGGCTTGATTTACTTGAGGCTGATAATTACCAAAGTAATTATCATTCTATAAGCATTGCTGTGTTGCATTTAGAGTGTTCACATTATTGAGCGAATGCTAAAGTAAGCAGCCATTACCATGCTCAGTCTCATCGTCTAACCAAAAAAAGAAGAATCTAAAGTTAAAAATGATAAGCGAGGAGACACAAATGCAGAGACTTAGAGCAAGGAATAGAGAGAGTGACTTTGTGAAGCTGTGTGAGGCTAATATATGATTTTTTTTTTTTTTTTACAGTTTAGTCTGTACACAGTGAAAATCAGTGTAATTTTCACTCTTAAAGAGTTTAATTTAACTCTGTTTCAGATAATATTTGGTCCCACTCAAAATTAGTGAAAATTGACTCCACGGCCAGAGTCAAGTTTTCTGAGTTAATTATACTCAATTCAGTGTCAAAATTAACGAAATTGTGTAAAGTTATGAACTCAGACAGGACAGCGTTTAGTTTCCCGGTGTGTCTGGGACTTCCACAACATGTACAAAGCAGTAACTGTTTGGCCATAAATGATGAGACATTATCCGTGTCTGCATGGAAAGCCCCCGTTCTCTCCTCTGCGTCCAGCCCCAGGCGAAGCAAACGAACACAACTGTATGATACATGAGGTAACATGAACATATGTTGAAATTCAAAACTGATAGCAAGCCTACCACTGAATTTAATTCATTGAATGATTTTGAATGAGGTGATTTTTTGGAGGTGAATAATCTGGGTTTAGACCAAAAAGTATGGAAGGGTTAGATTTTTGGAGTTTATTTTCTAACTTCGACTTCGGCTTGTGTTTAAGGTTTCTCTTTGATGGAGTAATCTCAGACTTGAGGCTGAGCAGGACTGGTTATACGATGTTTCTCTTTATACAGCATAGGGTGCTGTATTGGCAGTGTTTTTTTCAGTTTTGCTCAAATACCCAAATGTCCTTTTTGTGTCATTTTCATTTGACCACACAATTTCACAACTGTTTAGCTGACATTAGCAGCATGGCTTTTTGAACATGCTGTCTGAAAGAAAACAATAAAAGCAAGTAATCAATATGTTTTTGCAGTCATTCACCTAAAACCGTTTTAGTGTTGAAATATTAACTCCATAGGTATAAAATGAATCATGTCTTTTAAAGTTGCAGTCGGCAACATTTGTTTGATCATATTTACTGAAACCGACACTATGCTCCGATAGAACAACATAAATCAGACGGTTTTAGAAAAAAAACGCGCATCTACGTGCGCATAGAGCTTGTTGTTTGTTTTGCAAAAATCCACCGCGCCCGTATCATTCTGTCCACTCAGCACAGTTCACAGTTTGTGCACACGCCACAGATCCCACCTCCCCCCTCACGCATGTTACAATATCGCAGGCGCACGCCTTAAGCTAGGCATACGCTAAATGACGCTAAATGATGTTAGCAGTTGCTATCTATGAGTAAGTTAGCCAGCCTACCTAGCGTGCTCCATGCTGTTTATCGATGAGAGAAGACACAGGCGTGTTCACAGAATCTGGTGCACGTGCACTGACGAGCACTCGATGGGAGGGAGCGGAGGAGCTCGGTCTGCCAGACTTGCCGACTGCGACTTAATTCCCAAAGTTCACTTTTAACTCCTAAATAATGTTAAAAGACGAATTTTACTTCAACGCTGCCCTAGAGTCTGTTTGATGGACACGAAAATACACTCAAATTTGATGTGAACTCACATAGAGTTTATTCCAGAGGCCAGAATCTGCCATGCATTTTACTCTAAATTGGACAATAACTTACAAAATGAACATCACTCTGTACTGAGGAAGACCTGAAAGTAGTGACTGATACAATAAACTCATGTTTCCAACGTTTATTGAAGCAATAAATCAAATGGAAATGGTGTCATTTTTCTAATGGATGCAATCCGATTTCTTTTTGGAAACCAGAGGAGGCGCCCTTTGATGGCTATTAGAAAGAATGCATCAGAAAAGGCATTTCTGATGTATATTAAAGATATTGTAATATATCTATAAAATGGTGCGCTGCTTATTCTACAAACACTTAGATTACAAAAAAAAAAAAAACAGACTCAATAAAAGGAATCATTTCATCAACTTCTTCTAGTAGATATACAAATTCATATTCACAAATGTAATGATGATTTCTGGGTAATGTTGCCCACGTCAAATCTCTATTTGAACATGTACTGAGAGATTGCGATATGCTCTCTTTTTTGAGCCATTTCTTTCCAAAATAAAAGCCAGTAGGTAACCAGCGCCCTGTAACAATAGCGTGTTGGGGCCCATCATTACTAACTTACACTGCTGATTGTCTTATGTGCACACAGAAAGAAAAGAATAAAGCGATGACAAGAAGTAAGTAAGAGGAAAAGGACTCCATATCTGCTTGTGGGATTAGAAAAAGGAACATTACGTTGTTAAATGGCATGGATCGAGAACGGAGTGCAAGTATTCCCCCTCTTCCTACTATAGTAGTCATTAACTTATCCCTGCTCACCCCTCTCCCCTTCTTCTCTTTCCTGACAGTCCAATTCCCAAGAGGTGGTCCTCTCTCTCAGTTCCATCTTATTCTCGAGATTCCCTCCTGTCTCTCCTCACTCTATCCGTCTTTGTTCTCTCTCTTTTTTCTCCTATCTGGCTCCTACATCTCGGGGAAGGGTCAGCGAAATGGACCATTACAGGGATTCAAGCAACCCGGGAGTCTTCCTTGTCTTGCTGTGGTTGTGTGCATGTGCCTGAATGCTCCAGCTCAATGTTTATAGCTCCTCATACACGCTTCCAGTCGAGGATGCATGGTGCCTGCATGCTGAAAGACATAATGAGCAAACATGCGGTGCTAAACACACATTTCTGACCGTTTGATGAAATTCAAATGAGACACAATGAGTTACAAGGTCCTGTTTAGACATAGTATATATTATTTAGTTTGTTTTGCATAGGATTGTACTGCAGTTAGAGGATGCATCTGCAAGTCTGTCATGGTGGCAGCTACTCCCAAGATGTCCTGCATTGTCTATTTTCCCAAACATCTTCTCTCACAGCACATACGGTTCGGGGTCAGAACTTTGTTTTTATAGAGCTGAGTAGTGGAGTGTGAGTTTTTAAACCTCGTCAGGTCTCTTGTTCCCTTTGGTACTTAGATATGTACTCCACTACCATTACCCAAACCCCACAGCAACCAGGGAGAGCCTGCCTTCTGATTGCTGTCATCAGCACTGAACAATCATTGACTTCTCCCTCGTTGGGATCAGCCAACAGC
Source organism: Eutrigla gurnardus (assembly GCF_963514095.1). Lineage (NCBI taxonomy): Eukaryota > Metazoa > Chordata > Actinopteri > Perciformes > Triglidae > Eutrigla > Eutrigla gurnardus. The sequence continues at coordinate 14,926,509 of NC_139916.1, read as the reverse complement.
CGTATATTGATACACTCATAACTTTCTATTAAGTTTTTGAAGGCTGATTGTGCCGTGTTCCACTTACGTATTATCAGCCCTTCGCCTGCCTTCATTATTTCTCCTAAGATCTGATCATAGCGGACATGTTTGGGCACAGCATCTCCTAGGCTTCAACCTTATTGTTTACACCTCTCCATCTCGATTAGAAAGGATGTGAAAGAAGAAAACAACGGACGTAAGTGATTTCACACCGCGCCGGCTTGTGGCAACGGTAAATGTATCTGCTCATATTATGTGGCAGCAATCACTAGGTACAGTATACTCTGATAAATATTCATATCCAGGGATGACCTGGGGTTATCTAGAAAGGGAACACCAATGCCATCTTCGTATCATATCACTCATTCTTTCACCGTTTTGCTGGAATAATTGGAGGATATGATCAATGCAGCTGGAGACCGTAGTTAGAATTGATGAGCGCTGCCCGGCTCCTGTAATTTGTCTGCCGTGCTATTGAGTCGTCTTATTATTTATGTTTAATTTGTTATTGCTCCAAACATCTCTTTCCCTCGGGCGATTTGAGGAGCGCCATCGCCAGTTGGCCGATAAACACCTCCGTGAATGTCTTGGGCATTTTGTGGAAATGCTGCATGTGCGGTGTTATCTTTCATCCCAATGCTGCCACAGTAACATGATTCTCTTCACTCTGTGACTGATGGATGGTTCTTCATTATTCATGCAACTGTAACAACACAGAATGTGAGCGTAAATAACTACAGGGGTGATATGTGCAAATCAATAAATGTAATGTTTTGAGTGGCACTTTGGGGGTTGTGGTCAAGAAATCATCAAGGAGACAGAAATGAGAAAAAATCACCATCAGTCACTGATTCTGACTATATAAAACCATAATTGTGGAGATAACAGGTTTGGTCGTAGCCTACTGCATCATATAGGAAGTACTTGGTAGCTTTGGCTGGTGGAAATCATCAACTTGATAGGAAAACAAAGACAAAAAATAAATTAGCAAAATCAAACTCATTTGAAAAGAAGCAAGATGCACATCCTAATATTACACAGCTGTGACAGTCACTGCCATGCAGCTTGATATTGCTCCTCTGAATGGAAGCATTATTAGTAAATGTATCATCATTACGCCACCTCAGTCAACATCTTTGGTAATTTTATAAGCAGGCAGGTATCACAAAACCCAAGCCCAGCTAGATCCAAGACGGCAATATTACCCATAAATCATCTGAGGCAGAAATCTTTGTGAGGCAAACAAAGTGAAAGGATGAGACGAAACACAGGTTCCTGGTGTGGGGCTCCGAGGGTTTATCAAACATTGATAAAGCCAAACAAACCCTGGCTGTTTGTTATTGCCATTAAGGGGATGGGAGGCATTCTGATTGGAGCATGCTAACAGCACGGATCCTTGAAATACACCAGGAGGGTGAAATGAGTCTGTTTCTTGATTTAAAATGGACGCAGGGGAGTGCAAAAATGTATACTGGACTCCATAGAAGCATGTGCAAACACATGCACACGGACGTCAGAAGCTAATAACCGGTCTTCTCAGTCAAAAACAGACCAACATGAGGGCGCGGTAATAAAGCGGAGGGCAGACATTGATGCAGACAAATGAACGGGGGTGGATTCTGCATGGAGCAGCAATCACAGAGGGGCTCCTCGACTGGAGAACCGGGCTCACCGAAAATACACATAAACAAAGCCCTTTTTGATCTTCAGAGGAGCAGAAATATTGATTGGAGCTCTATGTGGTCAGTTAGCTTCTGCATTCAGAAATAAAAGTGCGGTGCGGCAGGCCGGGGAGAGGGAGGCAGCCGAGGCATAAAAAAAAGAACCCCGGGCTAGTGTGTCTGTGTCGAAGGCATCATGGGCTGAAGCGCCAACAGGTGGCCACCATGCTTCGGGGTACAGACTCACCTGGTTGGATGCTGCGCCGCAACCCCCACCAAGACAAATGAAGTGTTTGATCTCCAGCAAGAGGCCGGGGAGAATTCAGAGGCTCATAGCAAACACACACAAAGTCGAGATTTTTTGTAATTCAAGTGCAGTCTGCTCACCGGCTGATATAACAGTAAACACTTTCTTGCAATAGTTTTTTTTTTGTACTACTGAATAGTTACAAAAGCAAAAGTAACTTAGTTCTGAACTCTGTGGGCCCGAGTTCCCTTCAAAAGAAACGCTTATACAACGTGAACCGACTGAATGTAATTGCTGTCTGAGTCACGTTTCACGGCAACATATCTTCAAATAGGAGATATGCTGTTCATGGTCAGAGTGGATGTGAGGCTTACAAAGCTCAGGGCTGACACTGAATACCTGCGTGATTATGGCAAGGGAAATGTCACACTTTTAAAATATTAGTCTTGTGGAATGTTGTGTTAGACAGTAAAGATGATCATCTTTTCCTACTTTTCCTTGCACTACTTTGTACTTGGTTGTGGTGTGATGGGGAGATGTGATGTGAAGAATAAAAAAAGTGAGGTTGAGAGGAAAGTTGAACTGCCCGACTTCCACACTGGCCACTTGCTGCGTTAGTGGGTGTGATTGTCTGTTTTGGAAGGTTACAAAAAGAAAGGGGGGGTGGTTCAGACACCCACAAGCACTTTGTCTGAAGCATGCTGTGGCCTTTACCTTTTGGTTTCCCATTGTCGTCTCTGAGCGGCGTTTCCAATTGAGACCCGGCATGGAAGGCGTAATCGGCAGAGTGAAATTCGTCCTTCCATCGCTCAGAGCCAAAGTTCTGAAAGATAATTGGCACTGTTAATGTGTTTGTGAATGTAATCCTATCACCTTTGATATCTCTTTTAGTAGATGTTTATGATCAATTGGGGATAACAACATTTGTATTTATTATTATTCTGTGGTGCATAAAGGGGCAAAAGGCAGCTTTAATTCCAATTGCAGTAAGTAATTTTCATTAAATGTCAATTTGTTATTAATTCAGAGCAACGCTGAAATCAAATAGTGTTCATTAATCACTGTGCCGTCCGGCGGGCTGCTAATTAAAATGTTGGGGGCGAGCTCGTTATTCACTGGCAGACCTGATTGTTAATGTCGACTCATTGTCCTCCTCCACCATGCTATCATTTATTTTCTTTGGTTTTCTTGTAAACTCTTGTTAATTATTAAATTGCTTTTTGGACCCCTTGTGACACTTTTCAGACAGTCATCAAAGTGCTGCCACTGAGAGGAAGTTATCCTCTGGTTTGAGACAGACAACCAACTGTATTTATTTCTTGGTCTTTGAGGATTTTGATGAAATGGACTAATGATTTTTATTTTCTACTAGGAATTATTTTATAATCTTGAATGTCTGCCATAAGCAAGTGTCAATATAAGGCATGTGTGAAGAAATGCATTCTGAGTGTGAAAAAAATAATAAGCGTTTTAATGGGAATGTTAAGCGTGTACCCCAATTACTGCAAACTCACTGTGTATCATTTCTAGTTTTGCTGATTTTACAAATCAGTACTGCGCTCTGGAATCAAGCTTAACATTAGAAAGAATCATGCGGCAGCTTTTCACAAATATAACATATATTTCACAAATATAACATACAACATGCTCTTTTGGATGACATCGCCCTTTGATAATCTGATAAAAATAGCATACGCTTATCATAAATGATCTGCAGAATTGCCACAGTGTTTGTGTGATAAACTACAGCAAACAGGTTGAATTTCCCAAAGATAAAGCATGGCCGGGGTACAGGGTTATTACTGCGTGTAGTTCAAAATGATCGAATAATTAGTGCTAGGCGATGAAACAGAGGTCTACTCCCAGAGCGGTGGGCACAGAGGACCAAGGTCGGTGTCTTCGACTCACATACCTCAGCCGGGGATATAACCTGTTTTCCTACCCCTCAATTATGCATGTTATCCACCAGTAGCCATATGTCTCTGTCAATACCTTTTCCTAGCATTGGCGGTGTGTGTGGGATTCGTGTGCGTTAAATAATGCAGTACTGAAAGGTCAGGAGGGAGACGAGGAGAGGGTCAATGCTTTGGCGAGTTGCACATGAGGGTGGGGGAGCCGAGGCTCGGAGAAGCCGCCGTTAATTTCCAGGTCAGTTCCAATAATGAAATGCATACGGTAAATGTCAAACAGCACCCGTCGACGGGTAATCCACCTCAGCTGGGAAATAATGAATGGCTTTCTTTAAGACCTCAACTAACTCCTTCGAACGGGGAAATCAGCATGCGCTTGAATTATTTTTAGGCACAAGCTGCCTTTTCTGTGTCTTTTCATTTAGTGGTTTCAAGTCAAACATGAACACGGCCAGACTGCAGATAAAGTACAGTTCAGCTATGACAGTACGAAGCTGATTTTTTTTAGGGTATTTCAAAATGTTCACATGTATTTGTTAATCTCTCACATCCATGGCTAAGTACTTATTTTATATTCCAGTACACAGGACAAAATTAATTCCTTGAAAAGTATTTTGTACAAAAGTACCAGATGCAATCAAAGGGCAATATTTGCCGATATGCAGCCGGGTATAAATATAATGTGGGTAGAATATGCAAATGAATAATGTATAACCTCCCGCCATATTCTAGCACCCAGAACTCCCTACTCTACGCCTACGGACCTTTGCTGACTCGCTGTTCAAACAAAAGCATTTTGTGTACGCTCGCTGATATTAAAAGCATAATGCTGCAATCGGATATATCTGTGGCTACTTGTTTAAGGATTTTCATATTATTTAATTCATTTAGTTTGAAACTTGTCTGTACTTTAATACAACTTGTATGTACCTTATAAAATCATATTCATACTTCTATCATTCTTGATTTCTCTTTGCCTGTAAGGCACTTCATTTAGGCTTTTTTTATATTTCTGCTATTTGGTGACTTTAAAAGTACAGAATGGCGATTGATTGAGGTCTGTGTGATCAGATATGTGAAAAAATGCAAAATAAGCAAATACAAAGAAAGTGAGAGGTGTCAGAACAGAGCTGAAGACCTCGGGTCTAAAACAGTCTTTCTATTTGACCATCCTCCTTTAAAGACAATTGTGGTACATTCTGCATTAAACTAACAGTAATAACTCCATTATGCACAACACTGTATGAGATGTATTAGATAAAAGCAGGATTACATTATTTTTTGTATTTTCATACTTCAATGAAGATTAAAAGAATTCAGCATGGGGAATTTGGTTATTTGCTGTCTCGATAGTTAGGCGGGAAGATCAACACCACTCTCATGTCTCAGAGCCAGGAGGCAACTAGCTTAGCTTAGCATAACGTTTCAAAACAGAAGAACAGCTAGTCTGGGCTCTGTCTAATTCAAAAACAGCATCAGTTAAAAACATTCCAACCAGCACCTGTATAGGTCACTAATGATCATGAAACAGAAATGTAACAATTACAAGTTGTGTTTGTACTCCTTGGTGAAGAGAAAATCACAAATTTGACATTTTTTCATTTCTCTTTGTTAATGGTTTACATGGTGGTAGGCAAAACAAAAACATTTAACCCATGATGCTCTCATCTGCAGAACATGCCAGAAGACATTTAGAAAGCGGCTGCTTCGATATGATACTTTTACTAACTTGAAATTAGAGTGTCAAACTCTGCACTTCTGATGTTTCCCTCTGCTACTACGAAACTCATGAAAACTACTTACAGTAGCTTAGTTTATTGTTTGCACAAACCCAGCAACTCTTTGTATCTCAAAGGTAAAAGAACAGCCACTTTGAAATGCTGTAACGGCTCTTCATTGCGGCGAATGAAGACACTTTGCCTCTTATCAACAACTATATGCAGAGCACACCTCTTAGTTTCATTGCCATAAATTATTGAAGTGATTGTTGGGAAGATAACAACAACACGGCTACCTTTAGTGGAAGGCGAAAGCTGTAATGAAGGGGGGGGGGATAACTCAAGGTGAGCGTGACTCACAGACTACATTATCTTTTGGTTGCTCTGTTCCAATGTCAGCAGCAAAGACAGATCCTCCTTTCATCTATGCCCTTGTTCTGTTTTCCTCGTGTGCGTATGTGCGAAGGCATAAAATATGCCGGGAATTTTGTGAGTGTGCTGTATGTGCGCACAAAAAGAGAGAGAAATCGCTGGAGAAGCATCAGTTAGTTTGAGAGGCGTGGGGAGGGCGGGCTGGCGAGGGGAGGGTGGAAATGACTAACGGCCTTTTGTGTAATTAATGAGGACAGCGTTGATTTCCGCCGATAATTTAGCATGGTTGCCAGCGCTTGACTTCTGATCCCCATTTACCCTGGCTCTGTCTCTATTTAGATCAGCCTAGTGTGGGAGGAGTGTGTTAACCTTGGAGGATACACACACATCACAGGCAGATGCAAGGAAAACACACACATGGCCTTATCCACTTCCACACACAGAACCCCCCCCCCCCCAAGCCACACGCACACACACACAAACATTTATACCCCCTTCGTCTCCTTCTCCTTTTTCACACACACACGGCTAAACCGCACACACACATGCAAACAAGGAAAAAGGCATTTGAAAACGCGTGTGCACACACACACACACTCTCTCTCTTACACACACACACACACACACACACAAACACCCACAAGCACCTGAGGCAATGGAATAAATGCATCTTTAATGATAGCAGATAAGGACTTCCAACCAGGCCTGTAGTCATAGCTCAGTGATTTGGCTAGCAGGGAAAGGGATTGTGGGAATGAAAAGCAAGCCAGTGGAAACTTCTGGGCCTCCAGGAGTCAGCAACCAAAAACCCACAGTCAGTCAGTCGGACCGAGAGGAAAAGCTCCGAGCTACTCTTTCAATATGCTTTGAGATGCTAAACAGAAAGTCTATTAAAACAACAGAGCCTCGCCCGTTGTGGCTTTTCAACACGCTGGTCGGTATCGACACACACTCCACAGCCGAGTTGTATTTAAATGACTTGTGTTTTTTAAGTGGACATCTTGGCGATGCTACGCAAGCGCGACCTTCTGCTTTATCGCACCTGTTAATGAAATTGCTAATCACTTTCCGCTGTGACACGTTGGCAGATGTGTGAATATGCATGTGTGCTGAGATGATGGAGACAGCATTGATCAAAATACATCCGTCTCCGTTATTGTTTGGGGGGGGCTTATTGTGTATTAACAACATATGTTGGCTTAAGGCTCAGCATGTTCGGGGTCCTGTAAACCCCTGATTGACATGCAAGTGCCGGCATTTTTTATTCATTCACTTCTATCCAAACATCAATGGCGCTAGGCTGCATTGCGAGCCAGAGCTTAAACAAATGGCACGGTTCTCCCCCAGGCCTCGCAGCTGACATTTCCTGGATTTATTATGCATGTGGATGGGCTGCGGGGAATTCAGGTGCGACTAGATAATACTTGTGCTATAATAGTGGGTTTGTATGTCTTACAACAACACAAATGCCCATATGGCACAGGGGAACTTCGATGTGTTGGTGTTCAACATTCAAGGCCTCCCTGTGACACACGCGTGCCCTTACATATTTTAAATTCTTAATTTCACGGTCACTCGTTCTTAAATCTCTTCTATCTTTGTGCTTTTTTTTTAACATAAAAATAATCGAAGATACTGTTTTTGCTGACATGCATGCACAAATTAAACTATATACTTCAGAGTAATAAAAAATATCAATAAACAAAATATAACTCATATATAATATAATAAATATAATTCACATACTCGTAATCTTGTATGGCTTTAAAGGATCACTTAGTTTAATGTCATTCTTGACTGATGTTATAGCTTCTGTTAAGGAAACTTAAGTATGTGTTTGTGTGTGTGTGTGTGTGTGTGTGTGTGTGTGTGTGTGTGTGTGTGTGTATGCGTCACTAAGTCCACCTGTCAGTGCATCTATCACTGAGGCTGACTAGTTCTGCGTAATTAAACCTCACACACACTAGTGTTTTTGCGTGAGAGACTCCCAACTCCCATCCATTATTAATGGTGTTGGTATGTTTTTGGTGCCTTTTTAGCAATGAGCACAACGCTCGTTACTGGAGACCACGGTGTTTTAAAGCAGGGCTCCAATCTTCAGTGTCACCGTATGTAAAATAAAAAGAAGAAAAAAAAAGAAATCACTCTGCTTGGCAGTGCCACTCTGCCCCCCCTCGCTCACCCGATTCCGCCTATTCCCAGCCTGCAATGCCACAGATGATAAGCCGCTCATTCATATGCAAAACAGGGGCAGTGGGGGTCGCCCAAATGATCCTACTGTTGGACTTCTGACGAGAGCGGCTCAAAATGCTGCGTGAAACTCATTAATCAGAGACAAGCCGATGTTGCTGTTGTAAGTGAATGCAGCTCAAATCCTGGCCAGAGGTTAAATATGCCTTCAAAAGTCTGAAATGCTGTTCCTACTGAAATACAGGGAAGATTTGCCAATATTGAAAGTCAGGCCGAACGTCTCTGCAACACATTAAAGACACACATGTTGTACCAACTCCGTGCATCTTCAACAAGGGTTTTCAGGAAATATTTTATTACAGTAGAAACAATGTATCTGAACGTCACTCTTGTCAACATCCAAGAGATAAAAAAAACCAACAAAACAAAGGCGTACTACCGGAACACGGTTTAAATTTATATTCATATCGCCTACATTTATAAAATATGTCCACCATCACCTACTCTATCAAATCTGCAATTATAAATCACTCCACACCAATGATATGGCACTTTAAGAGGAAGAGGTGGTAAAAAAAAAAGATGGATCATCAACAAAATCGGGAACAGGACAAAAAAGAAATCCTGTCAAGGGTATTATGGAAGTGTCTGAGAAGGAAGGCCATAGATCAAAGTGCGGGATGGCCATTTGTTCCCGAGGAATAATAGCTGTGATGTGTGTCGGACCCGCTGACCCGCTGGAACAATAAAGCCGAGTTGCGGCTGCCTAAGAGCAATGACCTTGTGTGGTTGAAACCTGCACGAAAGAGGGGGGGGGAGATGGATGGGGAGAGAGACGCATGAGCAGGGAGAAACAATTACAATCTATATAAAGGCTGATTCGTGTCCGACACCGCCACTCACTCTGCCGGGAGAAGATTGTTGTCGGCTTTCTGTTAACAGTAGAGTGAGAAAATGGAGGGTTTTTATAAGAGCTGAAGGTGACAGAGGTGCACTTCAAGACAGGCCACTGCTATTCCTCAAATATTCTACTAGACTGTGGGCAAAACCTGGTGAATTAAGAGCATTGTGTTATTCCCTCAACTTCTAGAAAGGACTCGGACATTTTTAGTTCCAAGTTTATGAGTTTGAATTCACTCAAAAATATGTTTACAACGGCCATTTACAGCAAACAACTTTCTAAGAGAAATTGTCTTTACAACAAGATGTGATGCCGTGCGATGGTGATTGTCACTTTTTCACCCATGCTTTCCTATTCATGATATTTTTATAAAGATGCCCAGCGTGAAGCTCTGGAGGCTCGGGCTGTGTCTAAAAACGAGCAAGGTGTCCAATAGCCGAGCGCGAGGATTACTTTTGTCACATCTGAAACGTGTGAAAGAGAAATATCCAGTGTTAGGGAAAAAATGGCAGGGTACAAATCAAAGGATGGAGTCATTCAGCCACCTCGAAGATAGGTAACAAAAGGCTTTTCCACGAGCTGTGGGTTTCTCAACAGATAAAAGTCCATCTGGGAGACAGGGCGACAGACTGGTGTTCATTGTGCTGCCGGGGGAGGGTGCAGACAGTGGTGTGAAAGGAGCCATCAAGGTTGAATGGGTGAGAAAAGGGGATCTGTGGGAGCAAATGAAAAGGGCCTGGATCAAGCATGCTATTGGTCTCAATGGGATGAAATGACAGCGCCGTGTATGGAGGTAGTCTCGACATGTGACCGGCAGCAACCGCGTAATCACGCTGCCAAAGAGTGGAGGGGAGAAACATCTGTATTTGCTCTATTTCAACTCCTCACAAAACAGATAATTGTGTCACGAGAAGTGACGGAGAGTTTTGCCCACTTACCAATAGTCTCACTAATAATTATACTTAAAATGTTTGTGACGTCTTCTTTAGCGTGGACAGATTTATAGGACGTTCTAAAAAGGTGTAATTCAGACACCAACTATAGAAAAGGTGATGTAAGTCTTTTGAACGGGAGAATAATAATACTTCCTACTTGAGGAATCGTTGTCTTTCCAGTTTAAAGTGGCACCATGAAATTCATACATCTTCTAAAAAAGAATTCTTTATATAAACCTATAAGATACACAGATTAATCACAGGGGTAGCTAGTTATCTACTGTAGCTCACCACCTACCGCTAAATGTCCAGCCGGCCGGGGACACGATCACGCTCATCGGTCACAATAGCTCTCTAGGGTTCTTTTTGTTTTATCTGTACTCAGTCATTTACTTACCTCTAGCATTTGGGTCTACTTCATTCAATAAAATGATAGGAAGCCTGCTGTCAATTAGGTAGCTTCTTAGCTAACATGGCAGCAAATGAACTGCATTTCCAGCAAAGGTCACTTTTATTCCAAAGCATTCCATAATTTGGCTTTCATTCACCCCTCAGGCACAATCACACGATGTGAGCTGCATGCGTGGCGCTGGTTTGACCTCTACCTCTCGAGTCACAGCAGCCTTCTTTATTCAAAGAATGTATTTGTACCATCGACCTCTGTCTCCAAACTGTCTGCGAACCGTCCCTCTCTTGTGGAGCGCTTTATTCGGGGGGTTTAGTGAAAGTGCAACACAACTGACACACTTTGATGGCTTCCTCCATTCTCGCTGTTTGTTCCCTCTAAGGTCAGCGCTGTCAAGGTGGCTTGCCATTTGTGTGTCAAAGTTCAGCAAAGCAGAGTGTGACGGGAAACACTTGCATGGATTTTGCCTCTGCAAGCCAAATCCGCTGATGGCTGCAATCCCACTGCAAATGATTTATTTTGACGTTCTAAATAACGTAAACCAGGTGTTACTGTACGTACGCTTTTTACCCTGACAACCTGTCAAAGTCTGCACACTTTAGAGCCTGTTTGTTGTCGATACACCTGGGCACCTGGCCTGTTGAGGTGCACTGTGTACCCTAATTGGACTCTGGTCCAAGCCCCTGTTGTGGCATAAAGTCAATGATGTTTCCCAGTTAGATTTTTCCTAGTTTGAAACTTTTCTTTCTATTCTTAGTGTTGAGTCCAAATAGTACTCAAATGGAGCAGGACGGACTTCCTGGGACTAATTCATGACATCCGAGACTTCCACAATGGCTGTTTTTCAGATGCAGCAAGTCCAAGTGACTTTAGCTGCACTGCAAGACTCAATTATTTCCACATTCATAAGTCTGAGGACAAATTGTTACCTCTGAGCTGCTGTGAAAATCAGCTGAATAAGAACAGGTCATTCACAAATCCCACTGTGATTGAGGATCAGAAAAAAAAAAGCTAATTTGAAGTGGGCAGGCCAGGATTTAACACATTGTGTGCTGCGACAAAAAACCACAGTGATGAAAATGACAACTGGGTCTGATTTTTGTCTGAATGCCTCCTAATAATATCAGTTTGTATTCGAGCCCTCGGGGTAACGGATTCGTGAATCACAAAGTGTGTTTGTCATCAGCGCGGTTTACCGCCTACACGTGAAACCACAGACCTCTGACCGACAAGCTCACCGAGGACGGCGGTGATTCACGGACACGCTCTCTCCCCTCTGCACGTCCCGACGTCTCCAGACGCCAGGTGGTGTCACGGCAGTCTGCTGGCACGCAAATGTGTCCCCAACAACGCTTCGACTATTACGAGTCCCCACATTTGTCAGAAGGATATGTTCATTACCCACAGCTTTGAGCCCTAAAATTAGTGTCGGAACAAGACATCCCGGCTGTGTGATGAATCCACCCGCCGCCTGCCTTGTCCTCCCGTTTCAGATCGAAGGGTCTGCTTTCCCCCCCTTTTTCCTCCCTCCTTTACTCCCCCGTGTCCTTCACATCTCTACGCTTCTGATCTTTATTTTTCTCCACAAAGAAATATTAGTCAACGAGGCTGTTGCGCAGCGAGGGCCCCAAAACCCTCGACGCCAGAGGACGTCGCATTACCCTTCCAGATGGTGCGCTAATGTTGCAGCGGATATCAAGGTGTTCCAACTCATCATAATAAGAGGGATCCATTGGCGTCAACTGTCATTGAGTTATAACCTTGCAACAACACGTGGCATCTTAGCGGAGGAGCGCCGCGGCGATGCTATGGTAACCTTGTCATGAGGACAACAAAAGGGACACATGTTGATAGATGGAACACACTAAACGGTTGCATGCATGTTGTGGCAAGTCAGTGGCTGTGAGGGGAGGTCATGCACAGTAATTACGTGCCACCTCATCTGAAGAGCTATTATTATTCCCATGCTAGAGTTATTTGCATGACAGGATTGGGGTCAATTCATGTCTCGGTTGAGTCAGTTGTAGAAAATGTAGGCACGTTCGGGGCTTTATTTAAGCAGATCTTCATCAGAGGGAAGGCAGCAACGTTTGACTCTCATGTTACATCGAATCGTGCAGAAGCATGCCACGTTTTGTGGCAGTCTCGACCACTTCCGTAGACGTATGACAGGAGAAGAAGGACAAAAGGGACAAACGGAGAGAAACCCTCTCCATAAAACAACTAAGTCTCCTTCCCCTTTGCCTCCAAAACGACACAGCCACATTTTTATGCCACGCCGCCCCCTTGTCATGTTTTTATGATGGTCGGGACAGTCTCTCCCCCCCATAATGAATGCAAAGCCAGCGCGCAGACGTTAAGTCATGACAGAAGGACAGCGGCCCCGCCCTACAGTTGGAGAAGACAACAGCGTTCTTCCCACTTTCACTTCCCCCCTTCCCCCCACCGCAGTAATGGTTTCTCTGACCTCTGTCTCCCCCATTACTGCACGCTTCACCCAACATCAACCGTCAGACGGCATCACTCATCAACACACATCAAACATCATGAACGCACCAGTGCCGCCTCCGTCGCTCGATGCCTGCCTGCACGCGCCGGTGACAGCTGGTGCTTGTAGGATGATAGAGATGGAGGGAACTGTGTTTTGGAGGGCGATGATGACCCTGATGATGACCTAATTAGCAGAGTGTTTGTCATGACCAAGCCTGAGACGGGAGATAGGAGGAGTAGAAGTAAAGATAATGAGGAGGAGCTTGTGCGGTCGCCGTGGAGACATGAATGAGCAAACGCTTGATGTCTGATCCCAACGCGGCGATAAAAATGCATTTTTGGATAGTTTGGAACGTGCCTCTGAACTTTGGCCGTAAGTCAAGGATTCCCAGCTTTCTCTGCTTGACTTTCCCATTTGTTACCATTTCTCGAATTACCTACTAAGCTGCAGTGAAAACCCTGGCAAACCTTTTGTTTCTCTTTGCTTTTTAGAGGCAGCTTAATGGCTGTCTATAAGGCTGCCAGCTTCATAGCACGTTTACTCCATGGGACATGCCATTCATAGCCCAGTGCCCTATCACACTGTCAATAAAGAGCGTTTACATGGATTCGACAAGTTTCAACCAAACAAGAACACAACCTGTACAAGCTCATGGTGCAACACAAAGAATGTGACTGCAAATGCAGAAATGGTTCAACTTCTGATCTGTGTCTTTTGTCCCACACTGTAATTATCTACTATGCATCAGCTTAATGTGCTCGTGTTAGAGCATTTAAATTCCTCATCTCATCACCTTGAACTCCCAGTCACGAGGCTCCGTGATTTGTTGACAAGGAAGCCACTATCGTGCAGATTTATATTTTACATTTGTTTGTCACTTCATTTTCGTCATTCACGGTTATTAAATATGGCACAAACATGATTTGTAAAAAATGATTTTATCACACGCTGTGTACCACATGGCCACTGCCATCCTACCAGGAAGACACATTTTACAGTACAGGTATTTTTTTTCCGTCTCCTTCCTTTGAGTGCGTGTGGCAGCTCACCAACAGACACCAAGTCGAAGAAAAAAACTTTCCTTCTGTTCTTTTCTTCTTAATCAATATTACTCCCCCCAGGTGAGGATTAAGAAATAGGTTTTTTCCGTGATAGTCGTACAAATTCAATATCAAATTGAATTGTTGTTCTCGCGGGCAGGTGTGTTTTGTCACATGTTAGCGTTTTATCACTGATGCCATCTTGACAGTTTCCGTTGGCAATGCTCAGATGGTGGGTTATTAACACATGCTGAGAGGGAAGAAAATCCATATTCCACAACTTGTTGTTTGTCAGTTTGACAGTCGTCAGCATTAACAACATCGTCAGCCTGCAGGAAACGCAGCAATTACCTCTAGACTCTCAATTAATGAGCTTTATGAAAACGTTATTATTCCTGTTACAGAGCCTTATCAGACCCTGCCAGACTCCTCTCTCCCCTCCTTCTTTAACAGGCACCGAGAGTCGAGTGCACGATATATTTGTTTCATTTGCCTTAAAATGTTTTTTTCCACCTTTTTCCATAAACTTCCCCCACAAAACATGTGTGCGCGCGTGTGTGTGTGTGTGTGTGTGTGCATTACACAACAAAATGGCTAATTTTAAAGTGGAGGCTTTCAGTGGTAAAGTGCTGATTAAAAGTAAGCCTACTAACAAAATTATGCCAGACTACTCTAAGGAAAACGAGAAAAAAAGCAACGAAAGAGGAGAGAGGGCAATGGTGGATAAACAAGGAGGAAGCTTTGTATTACCAGGTTCAGGGGTTATTTAACAGAGAAAGTGGAGAAAAATCTGAGATATGGATCAAACATTCAAAACTGTTGATCAAGTATGATTTGAGATTTCTCAAAATGGGGACATTTTATGTATATTTGTTGTCAACAAATCCAATAAAATGACCAAAACCAACAATACAACTATAAGTATTGTGACCGAAGCCAAACCTTGATACTCACTAGGACACGAAAGGTGAGATAGTTCCCAACAAATGCACAATTTACCGAAGTTTGATTAACATTTGTTAAAACAACAGCATTCAGAAGGTGCTGAGACTTAACCATACGTAGTTTTGGTCTGTTTATGGGATTTGTTGATAATCACAAAGAATACAGAACAACTCCAGCTTTATGCTTTAACACTTACAAGATGAATTTCTTTACCGAACGGTGCATGAAATTCAAAAACTGACCTCTTTAAGTTACCGTGAACATTAAATTTCATGTTGGCGTAGTAGGCCAGCCTTTGCCACTAAGCCAGAAGGACAACCCAGGAGTTTATTTAGAGTCAGTTTGTGCAACTAAAACACATCATCTATTATTTATCGATACAAAGGTTCTACATAGAAAGAAATAAAAAATACAAACAAAACCACAACTAGCGCCAATCGTCATAGCGCCTCTATATACATAATCCTTGCATCACATTCCTCAGTGTAGCGCATTGCATCACATTACATCACAGGACAACATTAAACCAAACAGATCAACAATTATTATCTGCAGCCCATCATGCAAATAACACATTTTAAAGATAACCTTATAGTTATCCTTCATTTAGAAACTCAAATTAAATTTCCCCTCTGACCTGCAGAAGGTGTTGCGTTGATAGAATCGCCTGTGGTTATGTAACATCTCCTTAGAGCTTAAACCACAAATACATTTATGTGTTAATCTTCCCTCCAGCACCTGGTGCACAAGCCTTTCCCTGTCTTTTATCAGCCGTCTTTTATCAGCCTTCCTTGTCTGGCGTGGTCCAGGACAGGGAAAATACCCCGGCCTGTAAACCTCCCCCCCCCCCCCCCCATCTGCTGCTTCATATTCCTGGCTCAGATTTGTAGGGCTGGAGCCAATGTCAATGTCAGCATCTGAAGACCGCAGGTCTCCCATCACCGTCCTCCAACCCCAAGCTATCCTCGCTGAAATGGGCCCCAGATGGAAATGGTGTAAGACTGTGAAAGAATCGTGTTGACAGAATTCAGGACCCAGTTAAAGGTCTCAGGTTTGACAAGACGAATCCTAGCCTCAGGCCTCCTTCTGCCGCTACATCCAATTCTCTCCCTCCTTCTCACCCTTTCTCTCTCCCTGTCTCCCTCTGTCTTTTTTTTTTTGCGCTTGGGTACTAGCAACATTTCAGGGCTTCGTATTTATTTATTTATTTACCTCCTCATCATGATTCCCCCTCGCACCTCAGTCCCGCGGAGGATTTTCCGGAAGAGGAGATACCCAAAACAGCCCTTATCTGAAGTCTCCTTTGTCCCCAAGTTCTTAGGAATTGTTTAACAGGATTATTACTGAGGTGACACAATCCATTATACATTCAGTTGGAAGTAGGAGAGTGATTTACATTAAGAATAAATTTCTCTCTCCTGTCTACTTCATTTCTGACGTAATTGTGTGCAGAAATGACCTCCACTCAGAGCATGGCGGGATGGTGCATGATAGAATTAATTTGGAATTTGTTCAGATAAAGAAGGGAAGGAAAAAAAGACATCTTAAGGAGATTCTCTCTGTTGGGAAACACGAAAACATCATGAAGTAAATTTACGGCATCATACTTTTTTTGGTCCGTAACCAAGTTGCAAGTTGAAAGATTATGTGTAATTTAATATATAAATACATTACTTGAGTGCAAAAAATGAAATGAGACAAGCCTTCTTGTAAAACATCAAATGTAAAGATTCATTGGTCCTGAAATGTGTAAGACAGATGCATTCGTTAGGAATTTGTTCTGCGTTTAACAAGTCGGGCAATAACAGGAATGAAAATATTCTGCTGACATGCTGTAAAGGACTTGTTTGCAGAGTTTGTTGCCTGGTGATGCACATGTAATTGCAACTAAAACTGACATAACTTAATGCATTCGGGTATAAAATTACATTTTCACGTGTTGCAGATATGAGCTTTCCAATTGAAGCTCAATTAACCAAATTGATTGATGCTGGAATGGCTCTCAGCACAGCTGATAACGAGAAGAAAAAACATAGACGAGCGAAATAAACAGAAATGAAGCGCGGACCTCTCCGGCGGCTTGTGTCGGGGCGTGTGACAATACTCGAGACGGCGTGAGGGACTCTGCAGTGGGAAGCAGCTTCCCCCCACCATGTGGTAAATGGTTTGTGACTGGTATTGAGTGATGCGCCCGCTCTAGGATACCCAACGCTAATGTGTTCTGCACACAGTGTTTCACGCTGCATGGCGAGCACCATTCACAGAATGTCTTTGTGCGTGTGCACGAGGCCGACACGGGGAGGAAAAACAGTTTGAAAGAATTTTGTGCGATTTGACTCCGTTCCATCTGTGCTGCATAAAATAGCTGCTGATCCAAAGGAGCATGAGCTACAACGTGTGATTTCAAGCATGCGGCAAGCAAATAAAAATAAGTTTTGACCACAAAACTGCTTGAAAGGTTAATTGAAGTGCTATCTCGCGGTGTTGAAACGCATTGACAAGACTAAGTAAAAGCAAGGCTGTAATCTCAGCTTGCCGCATGACATATTAATAGCTTGTTTTGAAGATGATACACGTTTTTACAGGAGGATTTCCAGTGCAGCGCGCATATCAAAGACTTCCAGCACTCTCTGTTTTCACTTCCGTGTGTCTTTAGCTGCTGTTTGACTCCCGTGACCTCACTTACATACAATAGAGCGGCATTATGCGATCAGTTATTTCTGGCAGGCCTCTGACAACTGTTTTCATCTTCGTGCCCTCATATTGATGAGTTAATGTGCTCTTTTAGCTTTTCATTTGAGCCAGCTGCCTGGCAAGGTGAATCTCCCCCAGGCTTTAATGGCCTGCTGTACAGCGGAGAGTCAATCCCTACCACTGACTGATAGATAAATCACAGGGAGAGATAGAGCGAGGGATGGAGGTGTATGCAGAGCGAGCGACTGTGGGAATGCTGCAGGTAGTTTTCCTCCACGTTGCGTCAGTCATTGCTTGTGTATTAATTGAGTAAAGAAGAGAAACCCACTTTTTTTTTCTTCATCTCACACACCAGAAAATAAGGGAATGACGGATGTGTGCAGAGAGAAAAAAAGATTGAAACTTGAGATGATAGCCACTCCATTTGGCGGAAAAATTGACTCCGACGTCCTCATTTCCTTTTCCAATGGCTTCAAGACCCCCATCATATTTTTGACAAAATTAATCCACCCCTTTCAAACTGTCAGTCATCCCAGAAATGTTAGCCATGCTGTGTAATACGAGCGTCCTCGTCCACTGATTAATTTGATGGAAGTGTTGTGGGAGAATGAAAATAGGAACATTTGACAGACTATTCCATCCATCTAATTATGTTCTTTTTTTTTTTTTTTTTAAGATGTCGTCCCCGCGGTCCCTTTTCTTCTCCTCACGCTCATGTTCAACCAAAATGACGTACATTCCTTCACAGAACCACTTGACAATTTTATCCTTGGAAAAAAAATGTAGTCCTCTGTTTCGAATGACCCTCCTTGATAGTGACACTCTGCTGTGTCTCATCAAATTAATTAACTGTCTGATGGATAATAAATCAGCCAACGCATTAATGGGGGCTGGTGTTTTATGCTGATTCAAGCCTTTCTATATAACATTGTAGAAAGTATATGGCATAAACCCTTCTTTGATCAGTGCTACTTCATAGCAGGCCACTTACAATATTGTCACCTATACCAGTGTTTCCCAAACTTTTTTTCTGGGGACCCACTTTTTAAAAATTACAAACCATTGTAACCGAATTCAATAAATCTACTGTTTAAATCATTAGATTTTTGTGTGCATCACCTTACGTCATCTTGAACAGACGTTCCACAGCGATACACGATTGATACATCACAACTTTATGCATGTTTATTGAAACATATTCACATTAAATAATTCATAAATGAGACCAAGTAGATGCATTTAAGCAGCGTTGACAGGCCATCTCATTGTTTACATTTCCTCTCATGAGTTAAACAAACCAAGCCTTTCGTATTAGAATCAGTGAACGCTACAATTAACACAACAATATGAATATTCAAGCTCCCTTATGTGGCTCAAAGCTGTAGTGCAGATGTACATTTTTATATTCAAGACTGTTGAAACTCTTGTGCAAATTAATTTCCACCCTCAAGACGCAGTCTTTGGGAATGACTGGACTATACACTATTTCAGAAAAGTGTTTTGCATATTAGGTCGCTGTAAAGATTGTCCATTTAAACATGTAAAGATCAGGGGCATAAGCTAACGTTACCATCAATAACAGGTCTGAATCAAGAATTTATAAATGTTTTTGTGTGCTGAAATACTAATTTTCTACAATAATCAGGATTAGTGTGATTTCATATAGCTCAATAAACTCCCCAGGCTAAACCTGATTTTTTTTTTGCAAACTGCAGATGGTGGTGTTCATGCAGTGTGTGTGAGACTACATGATGTGCTGGAGACACTGACCTCTTGACAGCTCCTCTCTGCACACAGCTGTGAATCGAATGCTCCACTGGTTTTCAAAATGTTTCCATAACCAGATCCTTTGGTCCAGCTTCTTTTAGTGCTTCGATGAAAACTGGGGTTTGAAGGGAATGATGTGCCTCTCAGAGAGGTTTAAAAAATGTAGTGTATGAGACCCGAGAGCGTCATCATAAGTCAACATATCATTTCAAGGAGGTGACATTTATTGTAAAGCGTAAAAACATTGAGGGTTTATGTTCCATGCTCACACACGAAACACAATGGAAACACACAAAACAAATTATATTCAATCTTTATTCCATATCACATGTAAACATTGTTGCTGTCGGGCGGAAACTTCCTATCTTCTTATTTTGTCTTTTTTTATTGTTTTTCCCCGTATATTGAATGCAATTGGTCACCTTTTATGTCTGGTTGTACAAACGTTAAACCAATGAAAAGTATTAGATTAGATAGTATTATATAGTATTATATAACACACATATAACATGACAAAAAAATGTCATGTTGAGCAGAAAATACACTTCTCAAGTCTTTTAATAAAATGTCATAATATAACAAATGCAAGTATCTAACCACCTTAATACCAACGTGTTCAAACACAAGTTTTTTTTGCATTTCCTGAAAAGGAAACTTTTGAACATACAAGGTTTCCACTCAACAACATTCTGTATCTCCTTGTTCCATCACTTTAACTGCTGTATATAATGCGTCCACTGACTGAAATATGGTTTTATGGCAGCAGCATTACATCAAGTAGATTTATTCAAGGTGACTTTGCATACATTGCATCAGTGCACCAATCATTTCCCTGTAATGACATATTTGGTATCTTTGTTTAACTTGAGATCTTGACTAGAATTCAAAATTAAGATGTGCTTTGGTGATATGACTTGATGTGTGCTAAAATTCCAGCTGGTTAAACGATCACATCAATCGCCCAAATAACATGCAAGTGAATGCCGAAGACCCCCCTGTACATTGAGTCCATTTAGCCCTTCAGTGTTAGCCCCGGGTTAGTAGCTCAGTTGCTAAATCAACATCTTAATTCAGACTGAACACACCCTCCCGCTGTGATGCAGGTTCATCAAACAGCGCCAAAGAAACAATAGAGATATGAGTGATTTGTGTGTTCAGCTGGTTAAGTGTCTAGTAACTCACTGCATCAGACAGACTTTAATGGCTCTCTGGTCGAGAGACACAGTAAAAATGTGAGTGATTTATTCCTTAAGTGGGTCAGTGGTTCACTTAACGAATAAACTCTGCCCACCGGTCAGCAAGCATTTAACCTGTTTGCTGTTTGCACATGAGACGATTGATTAGGCTCAATATCAAGTCCACAATGGCAGGTCGAGACCCTATTTAGTCAAGGTGTTAAGTTTGCTCAGCTGTGAATCAGTCCAAATCCACGGTGACAGAAAGTCTCCGACATCATTGGAGGCTTTGCTTTAATCAGCCATAAAGTTGAGTCAGCATTCACTACATGTCCTCTATATGTTCAGTTCCACTCAAATTTGCCAAATGACTGGAATGGAGATTTTGTTTGCGGTTTTAAATAGACATATATACAGTATTGCACAATGTTACAAGTACTTGTTTTATAATTTACAACCCAAAAAATAATGAGATGTGAATATGAGGTCAAATGAATTATGGTGGTTGCCACCTACATCCCAGTTTAGTGAGTGGCTGAAAGGCGGGTGGACCCACATACCATTAGGACGATTGGACGCAAGAAATGTTTAAGGAAATGTCACTATTTGACATTAGGATTTGCCGTGAACAAAAATTGTTTCTGATAGATGAAAGGGAAATCAAAACAAAGGGCATGCGCATACATCACACCGTCTTCAACTGCTCCAAGCTGCTGGAGGAGGCCACTGATCTCGAACACATCATTTTATCAGATGGGGAGTGCTGAATCTGTGCGATGAGCTGCTCCAATATGCCAATTCTCTTTTCAGATGCAGAGCCGTGTGAGGCGGGAACGCGCTCGCGACAAAATCCTGCATTCAAACGAAGCGCCCGATCCTCGAATTCTGCAACTATTTTGGAAGGTGACTGCGGTTTGTATCTGTGTTATTGTATTTATTTTCCTTTGGACAATAAAAGAGCTGTGAGCGTGAGACAAGGTATTAGTAGCTTCAAAGAAGGGAGAAAAGTGTCAGAGAAAATCGTGAGGGACTAATGGGCTCATGCCAACTCCACCTCCGGTGCAATGTTGTCTTAATCCAGGAGTGTTTTGGGAGCTAAGCCCCAGTGTTGGCTCACAGAGACAATTCTTTCAGACTTGATCTCATCAATTTCTCAGTGAAGAGTCCCCATCCAATGTTCTCCCCTTTTGTTGTGCTGTGACTTGTGTCATCTCCCAATTTATCGCACTGTGAGCGGGCAGTTTTTTATCATGAAAGGTTTTTCTCCATCTCTCTCTCCGTCTCCTGCTCCCTCGCTCCCACTCTCTCACGCTCTCCCTTTCCTCTCTGTTCTGCTCTGTTTGCTGCCGCTGAAGTCGTATGGCAAGATCACAGCATTGACACGATGTGGTCACAATTCACAAGACTGATTACCACCCCGTCGTATTTATAATGTGCTGAAAACCTATTTCTGTCAACTCCCTCAACTAAACTTCAAGGCTGATTTCTGTTAGAGTGCTGTTTGATAAAACGTAATCGTGTATGTAAACATACAGTGATGGGAAATTCGGACTACAGCAGCTGCTGAACAAGTGCATTTGCCGTACGAGCAAAAGAATATCCGCGTGCTATTGTTCTGCAACAGTGAGTATATGCTTGAATGTAATTTACATAAATGCAATTGAATTTTATACTTAACTGTTGGTAAACACTTAAGACCTCAAACAGAATCAACAATTGAGTAGATAACGAAATGGGCAACTTAACAACAAGTAGACAACAAAATGCTTATTAACAGCAAAAGTCGCTTTTAAGCTGCAGTCATGGATTACATTCTCCCCAACTGTGTGTTAATCAGTCACAGCCCCCCCCCCCCCCCCCCCCCCCCCCCCTCCACCTCCAAGCACACCCCCCATTCCTTTCTCATTTCCACCCACCCAAAAAGATAAAATGACTGCCATCTTAAGACCACTCACGACTGATGAATATTCATAGCTCCATGGTAATGGCCATTTATATAATCAGCAGAGATGGGTTTGGAGATGGATCTGGGTTAATTATCAAGAGCAGTTTTAATTGCATTCTTCTTCACTACAATGATGTTAGCGAATTAGCAAGACCCCCTCTCTCTTTGTATACGTGTGTGTGTGTGCGTGTGTGTGTTCGCGTGTAAGTAACTGCAGATGGGAGATGTGGGCGGACTACACTTTGGGACGTTGGGCATCCTTGTCTGTTACTCCAGCTGATTCGGAGATCCAGAATTCTGAATGCTTTCGCCGCTTCCAGGACTTCAGTGGATAAGAATAGGGAGCCAATCTTGAGCGGGCTGTCGTGCCCAAGAGAGGGCTGCATCGATGCCTGCAGAAGTGAAGATAGTGGGAGACATGTTCCTAATCCTTCCCAGGGTCTCACCCTCTTAACCCCTCCATTGTTCTGCAGGCTTCAGCATTTCCTTGCGAGCGCCGGAGTCCCTCGGCAGGGATGCCAGGTCCACTTGTAATTGTTTGTGGTGATGAGGAGGGTTATGTGTTAAGACAGGTTTTTCTGCTATGGTGGGCTCTTCAGTTTGAGTAACAGTCGGGAGTCTTAAACCAAGGTACACAGTTGGCTAAACTCCAGAGTTTGAAGATTAACATACATTTAGGATCTTTTCACACCGAGAGTAGTCCCTTTTAAATGAACCAAACTCAGTCCTCTTGTAATTGACATAAAAGTGTACGCAGCAAAAGTTAATTCATTCATACAGATGGAGGACTAATCCTCCATCTGACCATCGCAATTTTGCTCTCTCACTCACTCTAGGACTCTTCAACATGCCGACATGAAGAGACGGCAATGGAAGCACCAACCTTGTGATTGAAGCTTGACCCGCTCTCCCCCCTGAGCCACACCCAGCCCGAGAGTCTGAGTTCTCATGTGAGTTCTTTTTGCTACTTTTTTAAAGACTGACCACACAGTGGAAACCAAAGACTGTCAGCATTGAACAGCCAGCATGGCTTTCCCTCCCCAAATCACAAACACTCAATTCCTACAATGTGTGGCACATTCAGGACTCTCACACTGCTCTGCTTCTTCATTGTCTCTCCGTTGGACTGGGCCATTAATTCTATTGCATGTTCTAGTGTTAGTCGTTATTTCTGTCTTTGTACTGCTGCAACACCTGAATTCCCCCTCTGGGGATCAATAAAGACGTATCCAATCTTATCTTAACCCCTCTCTACATGCAAAGTGCTGAGCATGTTGCTGTAGTAGGAACGTGTCTTTCCAAAGTCCAAACGTTAGCTTGTCTGGCTACCTACGGTTAGCTCCTAACCTAACCTAGCATTACTTGCGAATCCAATCATTCCATACTGAATTATTTTGTTGAATTTACAACCCAAGCCTAACAAATGTAACCGTGGCCTCAGTCAATTAGCACTATATAGTGTATGTGTATTCTTAAGAACCTTTTCAGGGTTTTCATTTTAAAATGAGGGTTAAACAATTACAAGTCAGTCAGAGATGGCATCAACTCATGGAGCTGACATTAGAGTAGTTATAGGTACAGATACCAAGGAAGGAATGTTGAGTGGTAGACCTGCTGCCATTACTGCAAACTGCATGTAGGTCTACTATAAAAGAATAGGAGGCTTGGTGTCACAACAGAAACTAAGGGAGGCTTTGCCAGTGGTCAAATGGTCAAATGAATACACATTTAAAGTGCACATATGGATAAAGCATTTCACTCCTGCAGACAAAAGAAAACGGCATCTTCCACAACAACTCTCTCGAGCTTTACTTCAGTAACTCATCCACCAACATTGTCGGCCACTGATGACAGAAATGTCAGACTGTGATAAATAGGACCATTTTAGCTGGATGAGGAGAGGTGTAAGCTCCTTCAAACAGGGATCAGGTGGTAAAGAGGATAAGGAGTGGCATAGGTTCAGAAAAAGTACCACAAGCCGCGGATTCTCCAGACGCTCACATTTATGACACGGGTGCTTTTCCCCCCGTCTTTCTCCAGAGATTTGCTGGCTCTTCCTCCCGGGGCATCAATCACCGAGCCCCTCGTCGCCACGGACCGTTCATGTAGCCTGCCCCGTGCCCCAAAAAAGAATGGCCTGTCATTTCTATGGTTAAATTCAATCCCATCCACTTGAACATGCATCGACAGGGACCCG
This sequence comes from Eutrigla gurnardus, assembly GCF_963514095.1. NCBI lineage: Eukaryota > Metazoa > Chordata > Actinopteri > Perciformes > Triglidae > Eutrigla > Eutrigla gurnardus. Next base: position 14,901,894 of record NC_139916.1, on the reverse strand, counting down.
TTGGGACGAGAGCGTCATTCATCACGCCTCAGCTGCTGCTGTTGCCGCGCATAGTGGCTCGCGTGTGTGTGCATGGCAGCAGCCCAGATTCGTCTTGGAGACGCCAGGGAAAGATGATGGGAGCGCAACGTGATCGGCAAAGCAATAGAGCATTTAAGCTCGCATCAGACAGCGTGAGATTATGATTTTTTCCCCATTTCTTCTGTCTCTGCGAGGCAAGAGCAGAGCACAGCTGTAGCTGTCTCGTCTTTAGCCCCCCCTCCCTGCCCTCCTCTGTTCTTACTCACCCCACTGAGCTTCTATATTGGCAATTTTAGGGTCACAATGGGTCCCAGTGGTAGGTAAAATGGATGAGGGGTCAGGCCGTACAGCTGTAAATCCCCATGCGTGTTTTCATTTCTCTGTAATCGTTTAAGACAGCAAGCAAGGACTTAGATTTAAAGATGAGGCAACCAGTGGGTCTATTTTGTGCAATTTCTCTTCACCCCCCAACTTGATGGAATGTAGTGGAAAGCCGTAAAGGCCAAGCTACAGCTCCCTGTACATCATATCTATGTTTAGAGTATTGTGTGATATAAAGCATCACATACTGGGCGGGAGAATTCACTGAGATCTTTACACAACCAATCCTGTTTTCTTCTATCTGCGTATTCAACTTTCTGTCAGTATTACTGAAAAGCATCTTTTGCGGGATTGTGTCTGAAGTGTTCTGACAATTTGCCAAGTTTACACAAATGCACAATGATAGAACATCTCAAAATGTAACTCAGAGGCAATTATAAAAAACAAAATGTGTCAGCGATGCAAATTTAGCTCGCTGTCACATTTTTTTGTTGTTGTTGCCTTCATTCAACTGCGGTTTGATGTATGCCTAACGATTCACAAAACGGTACAGAAAATTCATAATTCATCGTCTTTGTCATGTTTTCAAAACAAAACAAAGTGAATGACATTGAAAATGATGCTAATCGTCCCTCTCAATTTAGGCCGATTGTTTTGCCTGCCGTTGTGTCTGCCCGCGAGTCCGTCTGAATCCTCCCCTCCATCATCATCTTCCTAATGAGTATCTTGTCTGCTGCTGGCATTTAAAGTAATGCCAAGAGATGGCATTCATTCTCATTGCTGCTGTTTGTGTACAGGGCCCTTTTTTTGTTGTTGTTGTCCTGCTTGATTGCACAGTTGCAGTGCTTCCCACAGCATGCAACAATATCCTTATTACTGATGAGCTCTGTGAGCGATACACACCACAAAGCATTTACCGAGAAAGCGTTCAATAACTTCTTTTTGTCTACAACCATGAGCCTGCATATATTCACGCTACACTAACTTGAACCCAGTCTGCAAAACCAAAAAAAAAAAAAAAACTTTATCAAAAGAGATGGGTGGATTTCTATTCTCATCCGCCAATTATTTAACGTACAAAAACCGGCTTCGTCAAACACTCTAGTGAGGAGTTATTCTCCTGTTAAGCACTTCGAACTTTTGGAATTGTGTGCTACGAAGGTATGGTGCTACAGGCCATGTGCCGTTCTGTTGTTTTCCGTTGCCCAGCAGGTGTGTGTGTGTTTGTGTGTGTGTGCCATTCATCAGGGAAGTCTCAGTGTTCCCTCTGTCAGCTGATTCCCTCCTGCTAAAGTGTTTGGCCCCTCAGGGGAAGCCAGGCACAAACAGTTATGCAGCTTTATTGGACTTATATATCTGTTTTATGTATTAGCGGGCACATAGCTGTGAAATATTTACATTATTCTAGACACAGGCGAGGAGAGTTCGCAAAGTGCCCGCAATCTAAAAACAATAAAGAGCAGTCTATCTCTTTATCGCTGCCATTTTATGAAATGACTTGAGGCAGAAGATGATTTTATTGCCAGAATGTAGAGAGTCCAGAGCTTTCTGCCTCTTTCTCAGAGTCCTGTAACACGGCGGCTTTTATGAAGTGCATTTTAATACTGCACCACAATAGGAGCGCTGACTTTGTAGGGATAAGCGAGGCTGTCACATACTGTTCTGCTCACAAATTATTCACTGCTATAGGGCTTTTTTAAAAGTTTCTATAGAATAGCCTAATTCCTAGCTGAACATCAAAATGACACCTTCACAACTGTCCTCAATGTTTTGTTTTTCCTTGTTTTAACTTGCTTAATGTGGTCATTCTAAGGCTGGCAGGCTTCTCTGATCAGCAGATTTCAGTTTAAGGTTTCATTTTTTGGATCATCAGTAGGCTACCAACCAGGGTGGGAATTTCACGGCGGCCACGGCGGCCATGGCCGGTTGCCCCACAATTGGGCCTTGATTGAGACTGCAGTATTTTTTGAAGTTTAGATTCTTATTTGCTACTGTACAGCCACGCTAAAGAACAGCTGAAGATTCTGGTATACTGTGTGGTATACTTTCGACTAGAGTTTTTTGAATAACAAAGTAATAGGAAAGATGAAAAAATCATACTGTCCTTTTTTTCTCTTAGTGTACCCTCGAGCGCCTTGACTAAAGCATTCCAAAACATTTCTCATTAGCTTTTTACACTTGAAGACACGGTATACATCCTGCACCTCAATGGTGGCGATCATTTTCATCTGACCTCATGGAGGGGTTCATTCCGGTGTGACCCCTGAACAGCTTGGCCACTCAGACCCACATATGCCCTCCTCTGAAGGAGCACACCAGACCGCCAAACAGCTGCTGCTCTCCTGAGCAGACCGGCTCCACACACCCATCGTACAACATGCTGGACAACACGTACTGGGGTCACATTGCACATGCGTAGACATCGTACATGCTTCCCTTTACTTAGTGCACACACTTTAAACAGTGTATGCACGCTCTAAGTCAGGGATGGACACACATAAGAGCGTTATAAGTGGCCTTTCTCCTTCACTGCGGCGAATGCAACCAGATGACCAGATGAATGAAGTTTACACGTGGGGATACAAATTGTGAGGCGAAAAGACAGCCGCGCATTTCGATAGACAAGACAAGTGCAAACCATTTACACATTCCACATTTTTCTCTTTGTTGTGTGCAATCGTGCCGACTGAACCATGAAGGAACAGTTCAGTGTGTGAGCAAATCAAGAATCAATGTAATAATATGGCCCATTAAGTTATGAAATGAGGTTCTTCACAAATTGTTTTGCTTCTAGTAGATTTTCAAACAGGTTCTTCTGTAATGGGCTAGAAAGACAAACACCTCTATCAGCGAGCCAACCTCGCCCTGCGCGCTGCTTCTCCACTCCTGTGCATGTTGGATAAGGTGCGTTCATGAATCTCGCCTGTTAGTAGGCAAAAGATTAATCTTTCATGCAGCTCAAGCAAATCTGATATGTAGATCTATAATCGCACACTCGACAAGGGTGTCTGATGTGATTTAGCATTTACATTAAACAATAATTTTAGATTCCGCAGACACATATCGACAACAAATTTGCCCTCCGCTGAAATTGTTAACCCGCAAAGTGCCACAAGGTCAGCAGTATGCCGCATTCCAGCGCACACAAACCCTGCATTACGCTTTTAAAACTGGTCTTACTCATTTTCAAATGTTAATTTCATCAACATCGACGAAGTTAATGTGCCGTGACGGTTGTAATTATAAACATAATATGGAATGCAACCACCCTATTATGATTGGAGACACGTGGGAATCAGCGAGCAATCATGTATGCTGCTTGATATTTTAAACCTTGTTTGGACGGCCCATTTCAGAAAGGTGTTTGCACCTTGTCGCCACTCATCAAATTAAAATTTTGAACCTCAACAACACGAACAATGCTGCTGAATACCAAATGAGTAGGAAGAGAAATCTCTTCTGAACCGCTGCATCTTAATAAGGTCAGTAACGTCATGAAATACAGTAGGTGTGATATATGCGTTGTGGAAGCAGCATCCATGAGTTTAAAATACATTATATTTTCGGGTGGAGAGGAACATTTAGATCCATATTGCTGAATTTACATGAGACTTCACATCCCACTGTGTGTTTGTCTACCACTTCACTTTCTCATTTCAAACAACACAGCAAAACAGAGCAGCCCTCGCCGCTTTGATAAATACATTCATTGATGTGCTTGGGTATTTAAGACGAGACGGTGCCTTCAGCATCAGATATGCATAATAATATACAGTACGTGAAAATCATCACATCTGCTCCATAATGAAAAAGGTCTTTGCAAAAGCTGAAAAACCCAGCAACTCCATTTGAATATATGAAATCCCCAACACCATTTGTGGACGACTGAATGCAAATGCATTATTAATATTCCACAAGAAAGGGAAGCATTAGTCAGAGATTATATAATTCAAATTAAAGTGTTTTGTATTGGTAATATTTGTAAGAGAAAATAAGGGACAGTGAAGAGGTCCAACTCAGCACTTTCTAAACACTTAGTTTGAAATTCATCTCCTCAAGTCAATCAAGCTGCTAGAGGATTTATCTTTTGAAAATGTTATTATACCAAAGCCATACCCATCCCTTGATATGTACAGTATATAGTATACAGTCACAGCTGCTTACATCACAACCTTGTAACATTACCTTGTGTTACCAAAGATTTAAATAAACATTGTCTCTGAAATATGATTCCTATCATGTCAGTGACAGTGTGCTTGGTTTTAGGCTTCAGGGATGCTTTAAAGCCTTTATATAGTGACATATCACCGCCCTCACCTCACATTGTATCTGAAGTGTTTTATGAGTCCATGTATAGGAATAGAAAGGCAATAATGTTTTTTTTTTTTTGTCTTGGAGGTTACTGGATCCTTCCATTAAAGTCCAGTGATGCTGAACTCGGTCCAGGATTTAAAAAAAAAAGCTTCCAGTTCAGAACACCTCCCCTCGCAGTGATTGGCAATTAAGACCCACTGTCCAGAACATAAGTCCACATTACGAGGGGAATGGGGAAAAAAACTACATGTCCATTAAGGGTTCAATTTAAGCTACACTTCTCTCTCCAGGGCTGTAGCGGGGGTCTTAATAATAAAGTTAGTGGCTGTCATAATGTACCCCCTGTGGATCACAGTTCATTAACACAGCTACGGCCTTACACAAGTAAGAGGCTGGGGGAGGGGGGGGTTGTATTGATTACAAATCCACTTCCCCGTATACACATACCGCTGTGCGTCCGCACAGGCACGCACCAACACAACCTACACCTGACCCACGTTAAGCTTGAACATACCGTGGCCAGTGGCGACGATTCAGCACTTTTACCATAGCTGCAGAGTTGAGTTAAATGCTGGAAAGGAGGGAAGGAGGAGGAGGAGGAGGAGGAGGAGGAGGAGGAGAAGGTGGGTGGTGGCACCCAGCCAAGCCATCAGAGTGGAGAATGTGGGGTGGGTGGAAGTGTAAGAGTTGCAGGATGGGGGTCGGTGGTGATGTCATCTGATGCTTGGGAGTGATGGATAACCTTACCAAGAAGAGAGGGGCACACCGACACCACACACACACACACACACACACACACACACACACACACTGGCACTTCTACACAAACATTTACAGTAACATGTGTGCACTTGTGTACACAAAGATAGAGTGATAAATTATGTATGCATGCACATATTAAACACTTATATTAACTCATGTATGCTCTCTCTCACACACACACACACAGATGGAGGCATCCTACCATGTACAGGCGCAGAGTTTTCTCTCAGCATTAAAGCACTTCTTTGGCTCTGATGTCTTGTCACTTATCTTAAGCACTGGGAAGATGTGTGCCGCTGGGGGAGGGCGGAGAGAGAGGGGGAGAGATGGCACACAGCTCAGCTCCATTCTGCTGACTGCTCAACTTTAGGCGTTGGCGAGTAGAGATTAACAATGACGGAATGTACTAACATCCGTCCAGAGTAAAAACGTGATTCATTTTCACTTTTTTTTTCTCTCCGCCATCCAGATTCAAAGTCAAAGTCGAGTTAAGTCTCGTCTGACAAAGAGCCACGAGGCCTTTGATGTCGATATATATAATTAATCTTAGTTTTGCGCAGGGTTACCTTATACATGGTGGTGTCTTTTGCACAAAAACCTGGTCTTTGTGAGGGAGGTGACAATGATGATCACAGTGGAAAGAATTAAATAAATGTTTTATCTTGACTTGTGCGATTATAGCGTATTTGTTAGGATTTGCAGAAATGCAAGTTTGTCTATTATGTACAGCCTGTCAATGCTCATCTTTTTCTAATCCAAAGATATTGTGCAGATATTGTTACCAATTTAAATCAAATGAAAAGAACAGAATGATGGTTTTATAGCTTTGTGTCTGTCGTCTGTAATTCTTCAGTCCGCTGTCCCAGTTCACTTTACTGGAAATCTGGCTCATTCCCCTCACCTGAAATATTAATTTTCCTTCTTCGTCTCCATTTCAAAGTCTCACAGATGTGTGTTTGTTTCCTTTGAGTTCTAGTTTGGTGCGGAGGTAGATTCTGTGTCTTCCCCTTCTGCCTTTCTTTCTTGTCTTTCTCCTTCTCTGTCTCCGTCATACGCTCTCGCTCCCTCGTGGGCTTTCATTCTGTCTCACTTCTTTGTCAACCTCCTCTTGCAAAGAGAGCAAATGTCTATTTTAAGCGACGTGCCATGCACCAACCACCCCCACACAGACGCAGCGCCGAGGAGAAGACTGGCACAACTCAAGCATGTTGAGTGTAAGTATCCGTGTATGCGTGTAGTGTGCTGGGAAGAGCAAACTCCCTCACCCATTACCCTATCAATAAACAACCTCAAACAAAACCTTCAACAGTCCATCAGAAACGTCATCGCAGCTTGAAATATGTTTACTGACCTTCATGTCAGTACTGTCCTTCAAATGCCCCCAAATGCACAACAAATCTAATGAGCAACTACGTATATGGTGCCTTTTATTTTTTATGTTACTGATAATGGTTATAAATGGGGAATAATGGATTCCAAGCACACTCCCAGTGCCAGCTAATTCTACAGGCCTTGGACCTGCGTTTACAACTGCCATCAGACACCCACTCCAAATGCCAGCTGATTCTACATTTACATTTACATTTAGGTCATTTAGCAGACGCTTTTGTCCAAAGCGACTTACAATAAGTACATTTGTCAAAAGAAGGAAACAAAGAAACCACAACATATCATTGCCGATAAAGTAAGAGCAAAAAATTGAACAAGTGTTAGGTCCTCATCTGAGTAAAGTAGTACCTCAAGAGCAACAGTGCTATGATCAGAGTGCTATAGGTAAGGTTTTTTTTTTGGGGGGGGGGGGTGTTAGTGGGTCATGCTATGTAGAGTCGAGGTGAAGTCTGAACAGGTGAGTCTTGAGCCTTTTTTCGGAAGATGGCAAATGACTCTGCTGTCCTGACATTAGTCAGGAGTTCGTTCCACCACTGAGGCGCCAGAACAGAGAAGAGTCTGGACTTTGCTGAGCGACATTTGTTTGATTTCAGCGATGGTGGTACCAGCTGGCCAGCTGAAGTAGAGGAGCGAAGTGCTCGCTTCGGGGCATGAGGTTTGACCAGTGTTTGAAGGTAGATGGGTGCCGTTCCATTGATGGCCCTGAAGGCCAGTGTCATCGTCTTGAATTGGATGCGTGCTGCAACAGGGAGCCATTGGAGGTCACGAAGGAGGGGTGTCACATGGGAGAATTTGGGTAGATTGAAGATAAGACGTGCGGCAGCGTTCTGGATACGCTGCAATGGTTTAATCGCAGAGGCCGGGAGTCCGGCCAGGAGAGAGTTGCAGTAGTCAAGGCGGGAGATGACCAGTGCTTGGACCAGGAGTTGTGTTGCATCCTTTGTGAGGAAGGTCTGAATCCTGCTGATATTGTAGAGGGCAAATCTGCAGGATCGGGCCAAAGCAGTGATGTTGGGGGTGCAGGATAGTTGGTCATCGAGGATTACACCCAGGTTCCTCGCAGTTGACGACGGCAATACTGTGATGCCCTCGACAGTGACCGACAGGTCCATGCGAGGGCAGTCTTTCCCTGGGATGAAGATGAGTTCGGTTTTATTCAGGTTAAGCTTGAGGTGATGTGCAGTTGTCCAGACAGAGATGTCAGCCAGACAGTCCGAGATGCGAATTGCAATGTGAGTGTCAGAGGTTGGGGGAAAAGAGAGGAACAGCTGGTGTCATCTGCGTAGCAATGGTAGGAGAATCCATGCGATGTGATAACAGAACCTAGTGATCTGGTGTATAGTGAGAACAGAAGCGGTCCTAATACTGAGCCTTGAGGGACACCCGTGTCCAGAGAACAGGGTTTGGACATAGAGCCATTCCATGTGACCTGAAAGCAGCAGCAGATAGGTCGAGGAGAATGAGAACGGAGGAGTGGGATGAGGCTCTGGCGTCTCGCAGGGACTCGGTCACTGTGAGGAGGCCCGTCTCAGTGGAGTGAGCAGTCCTGAATCCTGATTGATTAGGGTCTAGGAGGTTGTTCTGCGAGAGATAGGATGACAGTTGGTTGTAGGCGGCACGTTCCAAAGTTTTAGAGAGGAATGAAAGAAGAGATACAGGTCTGTAGCTTTGGATGTCAGTAGTGTCTAGGGTGGGTTTTTTAAGGAGAGGCTTCACGGTGGCTGTCTTAAAATCCGCTGGAATGACACCTGAGGTGAGGGAGGAGTTGATCAGGGTGGTGAGGAATGGCAAGATGTCGTGTGAGATGTCCTGGAGAAGAGAGGAGGGAATTGGGTCAAGGGAGCAGGTGGTGGCACGGTTAGATGTAACAAGTGCGTGAACGTCTTCAGAGGTGAGGGGGCTAAAGCTGGTAAGACCATCAGAGTTGAGAGTTGGGGGAGATGTCTTCTGGGAGGGAATAGGCGTGAATGAGGAGCTGATGTCATTTACTTTCTTGGTAAAGTAAGTTGCGAAGTCATCGGCAGTAAGGGAGGAAGGGGGGAGGGGTAGGAGGGGTGAGGAGGGAGGAGAACATGGAGAAGAGTTTCCTGGGGTTGGAGGCAGAAGAGTTGATCTTTGCAAGGTAGAAGGCAGATTTAGCTGCCAAAACAGTTGAGGTGAAGTCAGAGAGGAGGTGGTGGTAGTGAGCAAGGTCCTCGTGTTGGCCCGATTTATTCAATTTTCTCTCTGACGCTCGCAACAATGATCTGTTGGTTCGCAGAGGTTCGGACAGCCAGGGAGGGGAGGGAGATGATCACGCAGGTCGTGAGATTGGGGGACAGAGAGTGTCCAAAGAAGAGGAGAGTGAGGACATCAGGATGGAGGAGGCTTCCTCAGTAGGCATTAAGGAGAACTGTTCTGAGGATGGTAGCGAGGAGATAACAGTTGAGGATAGAGCGGAGGGAGTGAGGGATTTCAGGTTGCGGCGGCTGGTGACCGTTCGAGGCGTAGAGGGGAGGGATGTGGTGGGCTTCATGGGGAGGGAGAAAGTCACAAAGTGGTGGTCGGACACGGTGAGCGGGGTAACAGAGAGTGCCGAGATGCCACAGGATCTTGTGAAGACAAGGTCAAATTGGTTCCCGGCCCGGTGAGTTGGTGGAGAGGGGGAGATTGTAAGGTCAAATGCGAAAAAGAAGTCGATGAATTCAGATGAATGCAGCTTTCCCGGGTGGATGTTGAAGTCACCGAGGACGACGAGTGGTGTGCCATCATCAGGGGAGCAGCTCAGGAGGGCATCCATCTCATCCAAAAAGTCACAGAGAGGACCGGGTGGGCGATAGATCACTATGATGTTGAGCTTGAAAGGAAGGGTGACAGAGACGGCGTGGAATTCAAGTGTAGATCGGGATAGGTGGTCCAGAGGAAGGACCTGGTAGGATCATCTCGGTGAGATGAGGAGCCCAGTTCCTCCTCCTCGCCCTGTTCATCTTGGAAAGTGTGAAAACGAGTAGGCAGTTGAAAGGGCAGCTGGAGTGGCAGTGTTTTCTGGGGTGATCCAGGTCTCCGTGAGGGCCAGGAAGTGAAGAGTCTGCAGGGAGGCATAGGCTGAAATGGTGTCCGCCTTCTTGACTGCAGACTGGCAGTTCCACAGCCCCCCTGGTACTTCAAGTTCCTTACAGTTGGAGAATGGTGGGTAGCAGAGATTCTACAGGCCTCAAACCAGCGTTTAAAACTGCCAGCAGACAGCCACTCCCATTGCCAACTGATTCTACAGGCCTTGGACCAGTGTTTAAAACTGCCAGCAGACACCCACTCCCATTGCCAGCTGATTCTACAGGCCTTGGACCAGTGTTTAAAACTGCCAGCAGACACCCACTCCGATTGCCAGCTGATTCTACAGGCCTCGGACCAGTGTTTAAAACTGCCAGCAGACAGCGAATCCCATTGCCAGCTGATTCTACAGGCCTCGGACCAGCGTTTAAAACTGCCAGCAGACAGCGACTCCAAGTGCCAGCTGATTCTACAGGTCTCGGACCAGCGTTTAAAACTGCCAGCAGACACCCACTCCGATTGCCAGCTGATTCTACAGGCCTCGGACCAGTGTTTAAAACTGCCAGCAGACAGCGAATCCCATTGCCAGCTGATTCTACAGGCCTCGGACCAGCGTTTAAAACTGCCAGCAGACAGCGACTCCAAGTGCCAGCTGATTCTACAGGTCTCGGACCAGCGTTTAAAACTGCCAGCAGACACCCACTCCGATTGCCAGCTGATTCTACAGGCCTCGGACCAGTGTTTAAAACTGCCAGCAGACAGCGACTCCCATTGCCAGCTGATTCTACAGGCCTCGGACCAGCGTTTAAAACTGCCAGCAGACAGCGACTCCCATTGCCAGCTGATTCTACAGGTCTCGGACCAGCGTTTAAAACTGCCAGCAGACAGCGACTCCCATTGCCAGCTGATTCTACAGGCCTCGGACCAGCGTTTAAAACTGCCAGCAGACAGCGACTCCCATTGCCAGCTGATTCTACAGGCCTCGGACCAGCGTTTAAAACTGCCAGCAGACAGCGACTCCCATTGCCAGCTTATTCTACAGGTCTCGGACCAGCGTTTAAAACTGCCAGCAGACACCCACTCCCATTGCCAGCTGATTCTACAGGCCTCGGACCAGTGTTTAAAACTGCCAGCAGACAGCCACTCCCATTGCTATCTGATTCTACAGGTCTCGGACCAGCGTTTAAAACTGCCAGCAGACACCCACTCCCATTGCCAGCTGATTCTACAGGCCTTGGACCAGTATTTAAAACTGCCAGCAGACACCCACTCCAAGTGCCAGCTGATTCTACAGGTCTCGGACCAGCGTTTAAAACTGCCAGCAGACACCCACTCCAAGCGCCAGCTGATTCTACAGGTATCGGACCAGCGTTTAAAACTGCTAGCAGACACCCACTCCAAGTGCCAGCTGATTCTACAGGCCTCGGACCAGCGTTTAAAACTGCCAGCAGACAGCGACTCCCATTGCCAGCTGATTCTACAGGCCTCGGACCAGCGTATAAAACTGCCAGCAGATAACCAATACCAATGCCAGCTGATTCTACAGGTTTCGTTCCAGCGTTTAAAACTGCCAGCAGACACCCACTCCCAGTGCCAGCTGATTCTACAGGCCTCGGATCAGTGTTTAAAACTGCCAGCAGATAACCAATACCAGTGCCAGCTTATTCTACAGGCCTCGGACCAGCGTTTAAAACTGCCAGCAGACACCCACTCCCAGTGCCAGCTGATTCTACAGGCCTCGGACCAGCGTTTAAAACTGCCAGCAGACACCCACTCCCAGTTCCCGCTGATTCTACAGGCCTAACTACTAATAACTAAAAATGTTTTCGTCAGCTCAAGTGTACGTTGTATAGGTAAAATTCACACTGCTTTACATCGCCGTCAGACCACGCTTTGTTTTGACACTACATTTTCTCAACCACAGAAATCCCGTATCACTTCTCATTTGCGTCACTGGGCAAAAGCTGACCTGCGAGTGGCGGAATATACAGCACGAGGCACAGTTGCTGGACGAGGTTTACTTTCGGTAAAAAGGAAACTTACCTCTCCGTATCGCATTAGCGCTAAAATAATTTCTCCATGCCCGAACTGACGACTACAGCAGCAATGTCACATTGCACGTTTCAATTTAAACACAACACACTAACTGACTGTCATCCCCCACCCCCAACCATGCACACATAATTTATTTCCTGCTCATAATTGTACATTGAAAACCATCTAAAACCATCAACCACCTATTCAACCAGTTTCTACACCATCAACCAGCTAAGACCATCTAAAACCACCAACAGCCTGTTGAACCAGCTAAGACAATCTAAAACCATCAACCAGCTAAAACCACTAAGACCAGCTAAAACCATCAACCAGCCTATTGAACCAGCTAAAACCATCCACCACCCTATTCTACCACCTAAGACCATCTAAAACCATCAACCAGCTAAAACCAATAAGACCAGCAAAAACCATCAACCAGCCTATTGAACCAGCTAAAACCATCCACCACCCTATTCTACCAGCTAAGACCATCTAAAACCACCAACCAGCTAAAACCACTAAGACCAGCTAAAACCAGCAAGTTTTGCCAGCTAAAACCATCTAAGACCAACTAAAACCATCAACCATCTTGTTAAACCAGCTAAAACCATCAACCGGCCTAATCTGGTCTAAGATAATATGCAGATTACATTGATACTGATTTTGGAGGTAAAATAATCAGTAAGTGGTTGGAGGACAACAACACTGTGTGGAAAATGGAGGCTAATGAAATATGTTTGAGTGCAGATTCCGGGGAGATTACCTTGAAACATGTTGCAGTGTATGTTGTATAACATGGCCGGACTTCTGATTGACACCTGACTAAAAAGGATAAAAACCGATACAGCAGAATGAGAGGTGACGTCTGTTGTATTTCCACACATTCTTTTTTCCTGTGATGGTGCCCATGTTACTTGCAAAGCAACTATTATCGTAACGGACAATGAAGCCTAGAGCCACAATAATGATGCATTTAGGATTCTTTCATGGCATCCTGACAGATGTTGGTTACTATTGTTATTGGTTCTGATTGGCCATTGATTTCATCCCATTAAGATCACCTTGATGGCCCCTTTTTAGGGTAAAAGCTTTTAGTCTCTGCTTCGGTCTGTAATTAACACAAAACACGCAGGACAATGCATTTAAAGTACGCTGACGATTCTGCGGCAACGGACCTACACATTCAAACAGAATATTCAGACTTATTATCTTCAGCTGATTGATGCATATATGAGGCTGGCGACAGTATGTAAAATACCTGTGAACAAAGTCAATCTTCCACAGTAATTTAAATGTGCGAACATCCCCGCTTCATGTATTTTGTATTTTTTTGTGAGCAAATGTGTGCTTTAGCAGCCTTTTGTCCCTCGTCTCCCAAACATTTCACCTAGCTGCGCTCCTGTTCTCTGCCTCGCTCTCCGTCTCTCTGATAGCTGAGTGTGAGATGACTCGCGGGACGAGGCAAAGCGCCGGGCACACACAGCTCTCAGGTAATGAGAAATGATGTTGGTGTCAACGGTGGAATCGTCCAAATCATCCCTGAGCTGAGTTACATAATTCAAATATCATTCTTTTACTCCCCCTGCTCTTTTATCCGTTATCACTGCCTTGTCCTCTGGCACACTCTCCCTCGCTCACTCTCAGTTCAAACAGATTTGATTTCTATTCCTCTATGTTCCAGTGACATCGCCGCTCCTCCGAGAGGCGTGTGCTGGGATTGGAACGGGGATCAAGTCACCCATCATGGCGAAGCATGCTGGGAAAGGCCAGGAGGTAGAGAGACAAATGTATACGTGCCTGATGTGCCTGTATGCTAGTGTATGGGCTAGCTTTCATCTTTTAATTTTGCTTTTTTTCCTCTGGTCTGTTTGATTTACTCCCATTTCCTTGTGCTCTAGTGTTTTATAGAACACTTTCTATACTCTGTCTCTGACCTCAATTGTACTTTCTGGTTCTACAAACAGCTCGGCATTCTGGCTAATGTGCTTATTGGCTTTGTTAGCAAGCGTTAGATGCGGAGATTGTCTTTACAGCAAATATGAAGCTCCTGCCAGCCACTAGCTTAACATACCAGACTGTAGCAGCTTGTTAACCTGGCAATTCTAATTTGTTTCATTTGTAGGAAAACTAAGGTGTAAAAATGACACATCCTGGTGTTCCCAGTTGATTATGTGTTGGACTATTCCTAGACCGGGTGGAGTAACTTCCTGTAGTTATCTCTGGTTGCCTGGCAACCTCACATCTGGTTTTACACTTCAGTTTTGGCACAGACTAAACATGTAACATATTACTCAGTCAGAATTAGAATTGCTGGTAGGCAGAATTAATTATCTATGAACAGGCATAATAACTTGCTGCTGGTGGTAGCTTCATATTTACCACTCAGACATGAAAACTGTAGTAATCCTTCGCAAAAAAAAAAAAAAAAACCTACACATTTCCTAAAATGTCAAATAATTAATTTGAATATCTTTTTCTACAAGTCTGCATTGTTTGTAATGTAAATCACAGTGATAATCTTCTCTCTCTGAGGATGTAATTTAACTGAATTTCACAACACTATGCCGATCTCATATCCCTATTAAAAGCAGATGGGACGAGGGTTCTTGGGAAGATGGTCCTTCACAAAAAGCCTCTCAGAGGGCTCCTGAAAACGATGTATTGATGCGACACTCTGAACTCAACTGCCTGCAAGCACTATTTGTGGTCGGCTGTGGGGAAACGGAAATGGAGTTCACCAGATTGTATTTTTTTTTTTTTTATCTGAATGGGAAAACTTTTCGGGCCAGTGCCGAGTCTGTATTGGCCAGATTGAGGTGAGATAGAGTGGAGAATATGAGCGGAGAGATGAAGTTGACCCCAGCCTTTTCATTTCTAACCCCTCTGCTCCGTGCTCAGCCTAGCAGCCACTTCCTTGGCAAGGTGGGGGAAAAAATATACCGTTAACTGTGGGCACAGAGTCACTTCAGCTTCTGTCTCTCTATATTTTCACCCACTTGTCTCCACTGTGATTCATTGTTCCCTTGCACTCGCTGTCTGGAGTACAGGGTTTGCACTTTGTATCTCTTTGCGCACATACAAGTAGCACACACACACACACACACACACACACATACATCCGCACACATTTTTCACTTTCATCTACTCCTGTCTCCTTTCCTACTTTTGCTCTCACTCCCTCTTATTCTCTCCAGCAGCGGTTGAAATCTTGGATGTATTGGCGTGTCTCCTTTCATCGCCCCACCATTTGTGAGGAGGATCGAGGAGAGTGTACAGACCTGTGTGTTGAGGCGTAAAGGACCCTCTCAGCCCTAAGCCAAGCCCTGTCCATCTAACGGAGAGCCAGACGGTGTGAAGCCTGGCCAACTTTTTACTCACACACACACACACACACACACACATACACACACACACACACACACAGTCAGAGAGCCACTCAAAGAGAAAGTCACAGACAACCTTCTCTTAAGTCACCACAGCGAGGCCGGTCTGGAGGGGCGGTGGGGAGAAGAGGTGTGGAGGGGCCAGCTCTGTGGTTCTCGATCCTCGGGGCAAGGTCACCTTTACCTGGCCAGAAGCATGCAGAAGAGATATGAGGACTGAAGGGGTTCAGGTTAAGTCTGACTTCTAACAAACTTCCCTCAAAACAGATTCAACTCCCTCCAGGGCAAACACATAAATTGATGTATGGGTATGGGGCAACTGGAATGTTTTTAGACTTGCATGCATGATTTAGTAGGAGGGAGTGCTGAATGATGGAGAGGGTCATAAGCATGAATCTATAAGCCATGGGGAGTTTGACTTGGATATTTGTGCATTTGTGTGATTGCATGAACCGTGAGCTTGATTTGATTCTGGGGGTGTCGCGCAAATGTGCGCCGTGGAACTGGAAATCTCGTTCAGAAATGGGGGGGGGGGGGGGGGGGGGTCAAATGAATGTTGTGTTCCACTAATTTTCTGTCATAAATGATTTTCAGCTTTCAGAACCTTAAGGCAGAAAAAAACTTATTTTAATAATTATAATAATATATATTTTTTAAAACTCCAGACTAAAATGAAACATTCCATGCTTATCAATAACATCAGCTGGAATTGCTGTAATCAGGGTGAATGGCAAGAGACGGCAATCTGCCGCCCCCGTGTTACAGTTGGTTCAAAAGGCAATCTTTTCATTAAGCATACCCGCAATCCTGTTTCATTAATTAGTGAATTGCATAAGGCGTGGTACAGTATACCGGCCTTTACTTCGCATTACATTGGAGAGCAGTCACAATGCATGCTTTAAGCAAACACACACAGTGGCCTCATTGTGTCCAGATAGGTTAGCGTTGTGGCCGCACTGTGGCAGTAGGCTTCTTCAATGACCAGGAGACTTTGTCTTCCTAAACATAATATAACCCCCCCCCCCAAAAAAAATAAAAAAATAAAATAAGCACGCCCTGTCCAACATCAAAACCCCGCCCCAGAGGCACTCATGTGGGAAGAAACCATGAAAGGCTCACCCGCTACACGGTTCACTCCGCTTCATACGCACCGAGGCCCGGAGGCACTGGGAGCGGCTCGACGCACTCATGCCGGTCGCATTGACATATGTGCTTTATGGACATAACATAGAAGGGAAGGTCACATCATGAAGTTTGAAGACGCGGCACAACAAAAGTGTGTGTGAGCATGCAAGTGCATAGTGAAGAATATTAGCAGCAGCAGCACCGTGAGGTGGACGCGTGGACCCAGAAAGAGGTGGAAGCATGAGAGTGAAGAAGCGGAGGGAGGAACTAGACAGAGGGAGGGGGAGTGTGAAAGCACCATAACATCCTCTGAGATGCATTTGGACAGAGTGAGCATCTGTCAAAACAAGGCAGCCTCAACGGCCGCCTCACTAATGGCTGTGGACGTGAACGACAGAGGGAGAGGAGAGATGTGGGGGTGGGACTTTCACATTCAAAGAGACACACAAGATTGCAGCTACACGCGCACACACATCACACATGCACGCATAACAGCTGCAACTGTGTTTTTTTGGGGGGGTTTTTTGCTTGCAGCCGATTGCACCAATCGTTTGATACCAAATGTCTACGAAGCTACACTGTAATATCTATTGGAGCGCTTTCATGTTGGGGTATGTGCTTGTGTGTGTGTTCACGCACTCGAGAACGTCGGTGTCTGTGTGCGAGTGCATGTTTACCTTCCAACGGTGTTTTTGGTTGTCAGATTCTTTCCACAATCTCTCATTGTGATGAATCTGGCGCCGCGTCAATCACTCATCTGAATTGTTTTTTTTTCTTCTTCATTTTTTTTTTTCAAGGCAATTTGGGCAGTTGTCTCCCCACCCCCCCACCACCACCTCTCTCCGAGAGAAACAACCATGAGTAATCATCCTTGGGTTTAAATCATGGTGTTGGACGGAAATGTGACTCCGCATGGCAGTTATAACAAAAACATTGCCCACACAAACAATATCATGATTTTGAGAACATCCCGAATAACCTTAAATCAAATAGACTACCTCTTTTACAACTGACATTTCCTTGTGTGTTTTATGAGAAATGTTGAAGATTAAATATGGCAATATAACGCAATATTAGACTAGTAGTTCCTATTTCCCCCCAGGTCTGTAGAGAAAGTGTACAGAAAAAAACGACAGTGTTATCCGGATTTTAACCGCCTCAGGCTCCTACAACTGTGCACACAGCAGGAATCCATGCAAAAAGACAGAGTTCCATTAGAAATGCAAACTACATTACCCCATACACTGAAAAGTATTAATTAAATCTCGCAACCTCTATCGTTTATCTTCAAGAAAAGGCTTTAGTTGTTAGTGTACATATTTTTCAAATATCCCTTGAGCCAAAATGAATGAAAAAAATTGTTTCTCTTCTGTCTCATATAGTGTAAATATTGAGCTATTTTAGTTTTTATCTAGCAGGGGCCATAATTATGGAGGCATCCTTGAGACAATCATGAATAAATGTTTTTTATGGGTCATGTAATTGCTACAAAAAAATAACCTTTGAATGCTGACTACTAATTACGACAAATCTTACTTCTCTGCTAAGAGCAATGCAGAGGACGCTGGAAAATGCCAAAAAAACTAAAAAAAATAACTAAAAATGTTTTATGTTAAGAGTGTTTGTAATCACAAGTGCTGAAAGGGGGGGGGGGGCAATGTGGGTCTGCGTGTCCCCCATTTCAGGTGTTATGGTAATAAAGTAGTAATGGTTATGGTCATAGAATATTGATGATAGTATTAAAGCCTATGCCGTCAAACATGTTGGACCTTTAATCCAATCATAATCATCCGCTGTGTTAGTCAAATGAAATCAAAGTGATTCAACATCCAAGAAAAAAACCCACATCCTTTTCAGTCAGCATCTTCTGTCATTAATTTCTAATGTAAAAAAGGAAATCTGTAAAAAAAAGCTATAATTTTGATATATATATATATATACATATTTTAGTTGTGCAATAACATAAGGCTAGGCTTTAGATTGAAAGAAAGTTTATGTAAAACAACGACGTTATAGACCTTTATTGAGAGCTTAACTGCATTAAAAACGCTCCATGGGTGAAACATACTTTATTTTTTTTTATCAAATTTAAGTTCACATTCACTTGATGTTTGTATTTTAACTCTATACGCTGCACATGTGTTTGACTACACTGTCTGAATGCCTGCAATGGCACAAGTGTGAAGTAACACCACATATCTAGTTTTCTGCAGTGGGTACTCTATGCTTACACTATAGTGTAGACAGTGTACTTTTACTAAAATGTGGCAAATTGCCTGAACCCTACATTCACATGAAAGCTCCTTAGGGGCACTATTATCTAATAAGGAGCAGATGGAACAATGCCTAATCAATGCTCTTAATTAAGAGCTCTGGTCTGCTTTGTCGGGTCATTCTGCAGTACATTCTGGATCTTTGGCTTCACCCAACAAGAGAATTAAGGTGTGTTCATACCAAACACAAAGCACATTTTCACCTTGTGTTACTCGCGGTTGACCACAAGGTAATTTGTGTTTATTAAATACCAAATGTGCCGTAGAAGAGGGGGGCTTTCCTCCGTGTAGACACCGACAATGTTTCATCAATCATGGCTGAAATAATCAATATTGCTGCTTTGTACATGAAGTCCCAGATCTGCAGGATTATCAAACGGCGTCCAGTTCATAACATCACCCAGAGGTGCTCAGTGGATTTCACTGAGCTGTATTCACAAGAGCAAGACACACATCGGCTGGTTTACTACAGCGGTATGAACCCCAAATTAACAATTGTGTTTTAATTGCAATAAGCAAAGGATGCTGAGGAAACTACATAATGATGAAAAAGTCTGAAGTCGTGGTTTGTTAGCAAATAACTTTTCAAGTGCTTGTTTTCTGAATTTTACCTGTTTTGTCCGAAGCATTAATTTCAATTTATGTCCTCTGTGCCCACATTTGGGATTGAGGATGGGAAATAATTCACAATTACTTTGTTCTTGCCATTGGACAACTTTATTGCCGAAGTACTGAGGTTGAGTGCCAAGTCAGTTTGAGAGTAAAATAAAAGGTTTAACTTTAATAAAGGTAGTTAACTGCTTTCTTGCAGAGCGTGATCTATCGCATGTCACTTTAAGTACAGAGGCATTTAGCTTAGCCTAAAGACTGCAAGCAGGGGGAAACAGCTAGCATGGTTTGTTACAAAGAAAGCAACTTGCTAGCCAGAAAATGCTGTCTTTTCAGTATGAATGCTAAGGTTGTGAGATTTCTTAGATTTACACTGGCAGTAAGATTTCAACAGATATAAACCACCATTAACAAAAATTGAAAAAAAAAACAACAACAACAACAACAAGCAAGCAAGTAGCCTACACATCCTGCTCACACACACACACACACACACACACACACACACACACACACACACACACACACACACACACATAGTCCTGGTTAAGTCTGAAAGCAGAAAACTGATTTGATTTGACTGACAACCCTTGTTTTTATATCCAATACGTCAAACACAAACTTTACCTCTCCTTCTGTGTATTCTTGTGTGTTTGTTTCTATCGCACGCAGACACACATGCATATACACAAAGAGCATTGCATGGTGTGTTTTTGTTGGGATTTTGACAAACAACAACGGTGACCTTTAAGGGAGGCGAGGCAGCATGGCGGTGATCACAGGGAATGGAAACGGAGCCAGAGTGAAATGTCAACCGTCCCTATGGTCTTAGCACTGACGCAAAACTGCCAGAAAAGGGAGACAGATAGTGTGTGTGTGTTTGTGTGTGTGTGTGAGAGAGAGAGAGGGGGGGTGTGTGTGGTTATTTTGCAGGGGATTGTTCTGTGTATGTGTGTATGGATATTTATGTCTATGAGTGTGTGAAAGTACATCATCCTGCATGTTTGTGTCAGGCGAGTGGATTATACGCATTGTTTTTTGTGATGTTTAGTATGGCCGATGCGTCACACAGCACGTCCATGTTTTATCACAAATGTGCATTAAACATTTGGCAGACATAGCCGACACCCACTGAGATTCATATCAGTCATGCTGTTGGTACAGTAAGATTACAAAAACAAATCACTGCACTTAGATGCGACGCTTCATCACTTCTACTGAGTCTCGGGGAGCTCCTCTGTGCATGACTCACGCCGTGGTGTCACATGTGAGTCATGGAAGTAGCGAGGCAGTCGTGTTAGGAGTCATTGGAGTCACGCGGCCGATGTGTGACATGGTATGAAATGTATGATGTATGGATGTTAAATCCCGATCATTGTCCCTGTGATGATGCTCTAACTCCAGGTCGTGAATAGGAACTGCCAAGGTCCAGATGTTCACAACAGGATTATGTAGCAGACAACAGCCATCACACGTACAAATGTATTCCAAAGGAACGCCACTGTAGGGACAGTTTTGGGATTTAAAAATCGTAATGATCACAACAAGACAAGACCAAAACCATGTCAAGAAAGTCTAAAAACAGAAAGCATGTGATCTGTAAACCATTATTATTATTAGTATTCACAAAGATACATTTTAAAAAGCTGTAAAATCTGATATTCTAATACAAAACTTACTGAATGTTATAAATGCTGAAATGAATAGATGGATATCAGCTTCACTTATCTTTTCGCTTTGTATTTCGTGTTTAATAATTTGATTCCATAAAAACACAATTTTTAATCCATTGTATGAAGCTTACCAAGGCCTGTTCATATAGTTATGGTTAGCTCTTTAAAGGAACAGTGTGTAGCATTTAGGAGCATCTATAAGAAGAAATTGGATATTAATATGCATGTTTTCTTTGGTGTATAATAATCTCAAAAGAAGAAACGTGTTTTTCCTACCTTAGAATTAACTGTTTAATGTTCATACAGAGCAGGAATCTGGAGCTGGCCACCTTAATACAGTAGTCCTGAATGGACAAACCAAACACTTACTCGATAAGGACATTTGCTTTTGTGTGTTTTTTTTTTTTTTTTTGCGTCGGCCGCTGTAGTTTAAGGTCAAAAACAATTACAGCATGACTTCTCTTTTTAGGTTTCTCCCAAACGCCTCAGTAGGTAATACTGTTCCCCATGATCATACATTTGTCAAGAGAGTACACACTATTTCCATTCAAATCTTATTCCTTTGTACATATGCATCAGTATGTAATGGGATGTCAGTGTACTTGAGGTTTGAGGGCCAGAACATTTTTGAAGGATTATGTCTATGTATTAATTTAACATGGGCAACAAAAGGAATCTTCTGCTCCAGGACAGCAGACAGGACGGTCCACATCAAGCTGCGTGGCATCAGCCCCCGGGGTGTCTATGCTTGAGTCCAGCTGTTTTGCACACACACCCGGGCTCGGTGCAGGTGTGTATGTGTGCGTCCAGCTGTGTCGCTCTCAGAGCGAATTAAAGTGCAGGCAAGAAAGCAGACAAATGAGTGTTCAATTCAGAATCGATGCATCTTCTGATCAGCCTTTAACAATTGATGATCCAATCAGCCGGAGCACCCATGACCTGATCAAAATGCATCAATAAACGCAATCAAATGCAATAAAAGGCAAGACATTTACAACACAAAACAAATTGACCAACCGGGAGCATCGAAATGCAGCGCAAATATCAGCATCATCTCAATGTGTTTCTGTTTTCTGTTTTTAATTTACTTCAACAGGATATGTTTATGCATGTATTTCAATTGTGTCTGACTGACATAGTTGTTGGTAATTCTCAGTGCATCTGAGTCTAGTCCAATTATCCGACAAGTGCCTCTGATGCTTGCCCTGCAAACTTCAGCTCACAGGCTCCCTCCATGTGGAGTACATAATAAGCTTTATTTAGCTAGCTGCAGCAGGTGAGTGCCATCAAACACAGGTCGCACTTAGCACTATCAAAACACAAGAGTGATGTTCTCAAACGTTCATGTTCATGTCACAGAGTTGCATTCGGCGTGCTAGTTTATTCTGTCATACAAAAGGCCCAACCTTGCAGTTGTGTACTGAAAAAAAAGAAGCTATGAAAGATATTTCAGTTTTGAACTATCAAAGCGAAGTCGAGTTTTTCCCACAAGAATGGTTTCAAAAGCAGAAAGATACATTTTTAAATCCTTCCATTCAAGCTTCACTGAGTACTAAAAAACAGCCCCACAATCAATATGGCCTCCTGTGTTTTGCAAGACGGGAGCGAGGGCGAGAGAGACCAATTTCTGAGTTTTTTCATGTAATGTTCATGGTACAGAGACGAGAAATTGCAATAAGCAATATTCCAGCAGCCAGAAAAAGCTTTGGGGCAGATGTTACAAGGAGGCTGCTCCTTTGGTTTCTCATACTTTTTTCACGGGAGTGCCACAGTGGTTTTGACATTTAGGTTAAGGCTTTTTAAAGACCATGGTGCCTTCTTACCCACCAGGCAAACACAAATCGTAGCTGGAGGTAACCAGGGCTATTATGCAGATAAATGCAGGAGGTGCATCAGGAGGGCGGGTTCAGGGGTGCTTGTGTAGCCCCAGAGGTGCTCCCTGAGACTCCGCTTGTTGCACACCTTGGGACATCATGGGTGTCTGAGGTTTGGTGGGGCAGAGGGAGGCGCAGCATGTGTGGATCCAGCACAGCGCGAGCTAAGGAGCCCGTCTGTCGTAGCAGTACGGATACTGTAGAAATGTGCCAGCTGACAGAAAAGCAAGTGGGAGGGTGTCACCGTGGGGGCTATACACCCTTTGAAACCCCAAGAGCCTTAACTAACCTACACACACACACACACACACACACACACAAACAGAAACAATTGCATGCTCTGCTTTTCACTGTGGGAGGCATACATTTAATCAAAGGAAATTAGATTACAGACTTTGCTTGTGTATGCGGCTCCAGTAATAAGATTGTATCGTACTGTATCACACATTGTACTGTATCATATTGCATTGTGGCGTATCATATTGTATCATGTCATATCATGTTACAATATCACATTGCACTGCATTTAATCGCATCATATTTGCTTTTTTTCTCCACATTGTATTGTGTTGTTTCTATTCTACCGTGCCGTGTAGGATCAGGACATATTGTGATATTAACAGCAAAATGTCTCCACTGATGAGACGTTAATATGTATCTTCTTTTTTTTTATGTGCCATGAAGGATCCCCTTTTCTAAGTTGTTAACACTTGCCAGTGTTAAGATTCAGCAGACCTGAAAGAGTTTTTTTTTATGTTCAGCTATGTTAAGAGGAGCATATTTATAGAGGAACAGGGATGCACATTATTTCGTCAATGAGAACTATGACAAAAAATATATTATGAATATATTAAAACGGAACACGGACAAACCGACCGATGAACAACCTGCATGCATCTTTTATTCAGTAACACTATGTCTCTTTGTCAGAGGAAGAAACAGATTAATTTACAGAAACAGATTCGTACAATCCATTTAGAATTAGAGAAAAAGTAGGCAAGAAATCAGCTGGGACAATTACAAAATCAGAGCAGCACGGCTTTTGCAAAAAGGTCAACTCAACATTAACATTACTTTTACTTGTGCTCTTTTTTGTTTCTATTTGAAGAAATACGTACCTGTAACTAAACCTGTGACACAGACTAAAACATTCTGCCCAAAGATCAGGTGACGAAACACTGAGATAGTTGTGTTCACAGCTGAATATATCGGTTTAAAGACGTTATGGTGTCTTGAAACTCTGTGAGACTTGATTTTGACAGTCATCATTCTGAAACCTACATTTGAAGGGACATTTACATTCACTTGCTCAAGTCTTTTTGACTTCACAATTGCAAGTGCAGGTGGAGCGTACTCCAAAGACAGCTGACCCACAAGTGAAAGGCAGACGAAGATGGCAGGAAGCGAGGAGCGAACGTGTGAGAGCGGGCATGCGTGTTCTCATGAGCATTTGTGTCTCTGCATGTGTTAGCGAAGGAGCGAGCGAGCGAGCTCCTGGGCTGTATTGGTATTTTGAAACGTGATTGACAAGGGAGAAGTCTATTAGGTGAGATTGTTAACAGAGTTGAGCCTGTTATCTGCTCCAGGCAGCCGTGAAAGGGGACGGCTGATTCACAAGGAAGCATTGAGAATTTCAAAGGTGTTGTCTGGCTGATTTTGGGCCTGGGCCCACGTCACATTGAGCCAGCAAGCCGGGCGGGCTTGTTCCTCGAATCCACGCTGATCAATGCGCTTTCACATTCCCCCCATCGCTCTTGTCTGTTTCTCCGCCGCTATTTTTCTGAATACGTTTCTCTGTTCTCACATTTCTTCAAGCATTTTAAGCCTCTTTTTGTTTCTACTTTGCTAACTTTGCATTTCCCTTCTGTCTGTGAAATAAATTGTGTCTTTTCCTCTGTACTGCATTTTTCAATGCACCAGAAAGTTCGCCGTCGCCGAACACAACTTAATCCGTGCAATTAAGCATGTAGAGACAAATAATCAAACCGTACTTTTTACACGGGCGAGCCCAAAAGCAAATAAAGTTCGCTGATTTGCTTACACTGTACTTCCCCGTCCTTGTTTTAGCTGCATGAATATTTTATACCCTTTTTGTTTATGTTGCTCCTGAGCATTAGTGAAGCAACCATCTCTACCCCATGAATTTCTTTGAATACCAAACACAGTTAACAGAGTGAAAACTCTATTCTCAGTGGCTGAATAGGATCTAAGAAATTTGACTGCAGGGGCTGCAAACTCTTCGCCCAAGACGAAATATGGAAATAATAGCCAAGAAATGTGTTTGCCTGTGTAGTTTTGTCTGAGTTTGTTGGTCGCATGTGTGCGCAGTGAACTCTTTTTGACCTCGGTTTTGATTCACCAAACATTGCCAAGGGGATGCAATGAATTGATGTGCATGCGTCTGTGCATGTGTACATGCTGGTGTGAATGCACGTGTGGCAGCGTGCGAGGTTATCCGTTGGCTAAGGCAAACCAAATATGACATGCAGCCCCACATCCAGTCCACAACAGCTCAGCGTGTACAGACAAAGATGTACATCTCACTACATGTGCAGCACCAAACACTTGAACTCACCAGCCACGCAACATGAAGGCCCGTGTGTCTTCTTCTGAAACGTGTGCGGAACCCCAGAGGCCGTCTGCCGGGTTCATTGGGCCCGGCTGTTAGAAATGTGATTAGCCAGTTCCAGGGGCGTCAGCAGCATTTGATATTTGGGGGGGGCGGGGGGGATTCTGGTGCATTCTAACATGTTTTTAGAAGATGTCTCTTCCGTATCTAATGTCTCTTGTTCCTAGAAATAAAAATGAGAATTAAATAGACCTATCATTGTTAAACTCACATTTTTTTTATAATGCCTATGCATTAGTAGTTAGTAGTTATACAACTCACTATAGAATCAAAACAAGCCTTTGCATAGTGTATATCACATAGTGGCATACACTCATCATAGCCTAAATATTAATCTGAGAGTGCATTGTTAATTTACACAAGGCTTTTTCTTTTCAGCTACTAAAATTATCCACGCCACCCATTTCTTTCTCATCTCCACCACCTTTTTTTCATTTCGTTTTCTCTGTGTAACTTCAGAGGGAAGTCAGTGACCCGGCCAAGGGTCAGGGTGAGCCAATCAGATTGAACAAAAAGTGGAGCAGTCCAAGTTTGGAGGGGCCGCACCCCCCCCCCCCCCCCCCCCCCCCCCTCTAATTGACAGTATTGAACTGGCCCAGTCTGGCTGCCGGGCTAGAGCTCCGGTGTTTAACGCTGTCTGCGGATGCGTTAAATGGCAGTGTTGCGGCTGAGGGCCATACTGTCACCTGTTTTAATACGTCCATGATTCATGATTGTAACATCTGAAATTAAAATATGATCAATGGCCAATCCACCCCTGTTGCTGGCATCAACTCGTCTGTGCTGTGTGTGTGTGCGTGTGTGTGTGTGTGTGTGTGTGTGTGTGTGTGTGTGTGTGTGTGTGTGTAGGACACCAGGAAAACACAGAGTGGATTCCTATTGCTGTGGATATTCTCTTACTGATAAAGCGGAACGAATTTCATCGTGAAGCAATGTAAAGCAGTGGACCAATTAGACCCATCATGCACTAATATTTTAATGGCCAATGTGGGGGGGGGGGGGGGGGGGGGGCGACCGACCGACCGACCGACGACCCTCCATATATGGTGGCCATGCATAACCCCAACCATAACCATAACCCTAACCCACATTTTCACATTTCTGCGTATATCTTGGGAACGGAGGGCCGTAGAGACTCTGCACACCAGTGTCTTTATGACTTACAGAGATACAGCAAACATAAAAAAGGAAGTAACCCTAAACCCAACCCTAACCCAGGATTGTCAGTAGCATTTGAGAACCCCCCCCCCCCCCTTCTAATTGACAGTATTGTCCATGGTACAAAAGGTACAATGGTACAAATAAATGCTGATAGTAGTCCACTTGAAAAATCTAATTCCTGGTGTGATGCTTTGCTTTTAAAAAGAACAGGGCTGATCCAGTGAGTAAACTGTAGTGGGTGGATACGGGCAGGGGTGCAGCATGTCATACACTGTAATAAATTTCACTGTAAAATTACAATAAATTATTGGTTAATAATTGCATTGATTTCACAGCAATTAGCTGTAAAGATTTTCACAACAATTTACCGTAATTAATTCACAGTACTTTACCGTAATTATTCCACAGTAATTTACAATAAAACAACAACACTTTACCGTAAATTCATGGTTGCCATGCCCAAGGAATTACCGTGATATAGCAGTAATTAGCTGTGGACTTACTGTAAACTAATGTGAAATAAGTACAGTAAATTGCTGTGAAAATATTTACTTTAAGTTACTGTAAAAGTAATGCAATTATTAACCAATAATTTACTGTAAATTTACAATTTAATTAACAGCGTAATATATTGTAAAATCCATTTGTTAATTGTAATTTGACTGCACCCTCTCACTTTATGCTCAAAAAAGAAAACAAAAGATTTTTTTTTTCACTTTTTAATCCAGCTTGCGATAAGTGCAAAGTGCAATATTACATTTAATAGGAAATTTTCCTGGGCAAAAATGCTGCCAACATATTCAGAACAAGCAAGCACCTTTATAAAATGTATAAAATGTGCAACAGAAAAAATGTGCAACAGTAAACCACTCACAGGAAATACAGATTTTTTTGGCTCTTACATAAAATCAAAATTGCTGCAAATGGAAGGGGTCATGACAAAAGGGGACACCCTTCTCAGGCAGCTTTAAAAATGTTACGATTTAAAATGTGCAACAGCAAAACTGTACAACAGTATAACCACTACAATTGTTTTAAAGGAACAGTTCAACATTTTGGCAAACTGGCCCATTGCCATAACCCCTATAGTCATAGTCAGTAGGTCCATTATCTTTAATTGTCGGTACAAGCTATTTTTTTTAGATAAGGACACACAAGTTTTTAAAAAAACAAAACAAAACAAAACATTCTACCTTCTACAACTATCTAAATTGTCTGCCACTCGAAATCCACCAGTTTGCGCATTAGAGTGCTTACATGTGCGTTGATCCCTCCACCCTTCCTCTTTGTCTTCGAGCCAGTTTCTGGATTGATACCCAGGAAGCATCTGTAAATCAACAATAAAGTATTAATATCAGGTGATCTTTTATGTTAAATTAACCTTTATACCCTCTTAGGGAATACAATGCTAATTTTGAAATTACTATACTGTACCTCTGAATAAACTCCAAAGTGCAGGAACTGTCTTCAGGGTACTGAAGATTCAGATTGTAGAAGCTGGCAAAAAGCGCAGCCAACCCGCTCACGATGTTGCTGTATGGTCCCATCACCACTCGTTCCTCAATCGACAACATCCACGCCCTTGGCTTCATCAGGTCACCTGAAATAAGCAGATGTGTGCTGTCATAAAGATGTGGAATGCTGAATGTGTCATTGAGATGATTAGCAACATTCAATGCTCAAAGAAAAAATTATCAGAAAAGATCAGAATCAGAAGAGATGGAGATAAGATACAAAATTTAGCAAAACATTTTTCAAAACATCAGTCAGCCAGTTACAGTAAGTATACACATGTAATGAATTTATAATCATTTATAAAATATTCACAGTTTTCATATTTTTCCTACAAATATAAAGTTAAAATCAAAGTAACAATACCTTGTACAATCAAGCAGGGGGTGCTTGGCAGCTCCTGTGTCCTTTGTACATCAGCGGCAGTGGCACATGGCTGTAAAATAAAATCCCTGTATCATACATCTGTTGCAGCAAAATTTGTGCTTACTTATGCAATCACTACATGCTTATTTATCTTTTTAAAAACTTACATCAGTCTCAAGCATGATGGAGGTTTTGGGCTCTTTGAAGTATGCCATCAGGAGTAGAAGGACACACACAGCCTTGTCTGATGTCTCTGGCTCGTAATCAGCCAGGATTTCTTCAATTTTGGGATGACGGCTGAGTTCCTGGCAGAACCGAATGATGGTACTGCCTTTGTTGTTCATGGCCTCGTGCGTTTTAACAAGGATGGAGACATCTGTCAGTAGGTCGAAGTGGGTGTAAAGTAGGGGTGGGACGATACGGGTAACTCACGATTCGATATTGTGACGATATTTGGCCCACGATAACGATAATATCACGATACACGATATCTGCGATATTCGATATATTGCAAGAAATTTCATCAACGATATATCACGATATGTGACTGAAAAAGAAAAAATATGCATAAAGAATTAATTCCAAAACTTCGTACAATGTACAAATGAATAAACACTGTCCAGCTGGACACATTAAAGTGCATGGACATTAATAACATGTCTTATGTAAACCAGGACAGTGCTTTCTGATACTGAAAAGTCAGTAGCAACTTGTTTTATGTAAACTTGGGCCAATAGCAATACAAGATAAGAATAACGTCAGAATTAAATGAAATATTGGGCACATTTCAGTATGCAACCAATTATGTGCAGAGTTATGTTCACCCATCCAGTACCTGGGAAGTCGGGCCTCATGCCCACACGGCTCCGCGGATCCACACATGCGGACCCTCCGGCGGACGGTAAACGCGCGCCGCCTGGAATCCTACCCGTAAATAGGCAATCGAGCCCGGCCGAAAAGTGGTTCCTCATGCCCTCAATGCTGTGTGAAAAGCGCTTGAAGCTCACAACAGCACCGGCCAGCACCGGCCACGCTTATGCGGCGTTCACACCGGACGCGATAGACGCGAATACAATCGCGTGAGACGCGCGCCGCTTGATCATTTTGGATTATTCGCTTAATTCGCGCATGACGCTCATTTTTGAACCGGTGCTGCTCTAGCGGGGGAAACGAGGGCAGCGCCGGCGGGTCACGTCGGCGGACCCTCCTCCTCCGCCTCGGGGTACCCGATGCCAGAGTCCGTGAGTCCGTGAGCCTCTAAACTCTAGCGCGCCGCTCGGAATCCTGTCCGTAAATAGGCAATCAGACCGGGCAGCGGGCGGCCCCCGCGGATCCGCTCCGGAGAACCGTAAACTCTTAGACGCACCGACGGGAGTCTAAAAAAACCCGTAGACCCAAAATATCGATATTTGCCGTCAGTGTATCGATTTATTTATTGCGACAGAGAGCACAACAATATATTGCAATATCTATTTTTTTCCCCACCCCTAGTGTAAAGGCCTTTCTGTGAAAACAGAAAAGGCCACTCCTTCTGAATGTCTGCAACCGCCGGTGCAGGGACACTGTTAAGGTACTGGCGTTATATTAGCCTATGTGCTGCTCTACTGAGAATGTCACATGCAAGATGAAAGAGAAACGTAAGCTAACGTTAGCATGGGTGTTTTGCACCGTATCAAACCAACTATCTAACTTGCTAAAGTTACCCGTTTGACTGTGTAGAAATAAACGCGCCAGAGAATAAAGAGTAATTAATACGACGAACGTCACATTCGTTTAAAATGTCAATAATACAGTGAACGCAAAGGTGGAAAACGAGGCTAAATTACCTTCTCTTGTTCTCTGGGCGGGTGGTATCAAGTCCACGCACCGACAGTTAATAATATTTGAAAAAATCCGCGGCAGGTCCCACAATTCAGTGTGGTTCATGTAATTTGCTGTGTTTTTGCGTGGAGAGTCTTAATACATTATTTTGCACTGAAACAACACAATAAAATGCTGTGAAATCCCAGTAATAATTAAAACAACAAATAATACAGTAGTTTACTGTGATGGCACTGTTTTTATAGTAAACTTCTAAATTACAGTGTCATACTGTGAACATTAAAGTTAAATCCTGTAAAGTGATAATACTGCAATTTAGAGTGAAATTTTACAGTTGACTATTGTGAAATCCTGGTAATTATTTAAAGTGTACCATGCCACCATAAATCACAACTTTGTAGAGGCTCGCCATATCATTCAAAAAGTACTGCACAGGGAATAATGTATTGTGCTTACCTCCTTTCTTGTGAAGAATGTGAAGTCTGAAAATACATTTGTACAATTTAGAATAATTTAGGGTATTTTTATTGGGGGGACAATTCATGTTTTTCAGAAATTCAAACAAATTCTATGCAGTGAAAACTGGAATCATGAAGATACTGGTCAATGTAATTTGAATGAGTTACATTTAACATTATGCTTGTTGATATAATGGATCATTATTCTACGATCTGGGAAACCTGATCAACTCTGCATGAGTGAGTGTTATATCGACTCAGAAAATACACAGCAGTGTGAATTTGGGGTTTTCAGTTATATTGAACGTCACAATGATGAGATCTAGTTCTATAAGATGGAAACTGATGTGTAGGTTTCAATAAAAGTATGCTGGCGCACAAAGACACAGACGTCAGAAGACTGACAGTGATGTTACTGACTGTAAGACAGGTTAAACAATTCTATATACTGTTGCTTACCATTGCAATAAGAAATCATACTGACATGCACTTTTTATTATGTTCTACCATCCGTCAATACAACTGTGGAGCCTCTGAAAAAGAGAAACGTGTCATACCTGATAGCATCCATGTCAGTCCACATAAACCAACTTTGCTATTAACACAGCAGTCTCCAAAACGGAAACTCAGCCATTTAGCTCGTAAAGCTCAAGGCTGAACATTAATTTAATGGTAAAACAGATGTTAAAAAAAGTATTTGGTAATAGTTTGACTTTTAATACATTTTAACAAATGCAGTAAAAGAAAAAACCCCAGCACCTAGACCTATTATTCCTAGTATTCTTCTATCCAAAGTTGGAATCAGTTGTCCTATCGTTGGTCACAATGACAACATGTTGAACAGACACATTTGTTCCCACAGCAACGTCCTCCAGCTTGCTGAGAGGCAACAACATAACAGCAGTTGGAAAATCCTTGTTGAGCCGTTAGTGGTCGCAGGGCCCTAAGCAGCCACATACTCTGCTTTGTCCCCTGGCGTATTCTGCTTGTAGGCTTCAAACCATGCAAGTATTAACTACACCACGTGTCAGGCGAGGCTGACAATCCAGTGTCCATATGGCAATTAGTGGAAGTCAACACTGTTGTTCAATATATGGACTATCAATCACTCAGTTAACTAAGCACACACCATGCTTTCTTCTGAAAGAAGGATCCATATATCCCCCCATTTATATTGTGTATTACTGGCTCTTTATTCATATTTGGCCTCAATCCAGGCCTGACCAGTTTTAATAATGTGTTACATTTTCCTTAAACCTTTTATGTGGATGTGCAATCAGTGCTTGTGGTAAATGTAGTCCACTAAAGAAGTAAATTCCCCAATGCCTGCTATATTGATCTTGAAAGCCGATCTCTTTCTGCAAAGCATGTTCAGTACCTTCATGTTCCAGGGTGAACTGCTTGCGAGCAGTGACTTTGCAATGTCTGGTAAATAAACAAACTAAAACTCCAATAATGGAAATATTCCTAACCCTAAATAATAATAAAAATAACAATACAACCACAAATCTTCTGAATTCGAGTCACTTTCACTGAACTTAAGCCAGGCTTAACTGTGAGTGGATATAACACACTTTATTAAAACAGGAGAGAAACAAAATAAAATTCACAAAACTATTAACGTTAGTCTTTCCATTGCTCTGACAATCAGAAACTATGGTTTGGATGGAATCCGTAATTCACAGAGTGAGATGTGAAACCATGCTGGCTGCACACGCTGTTTTCTCCCGCTGCTTTTTTCTTTGCCGTGTCGGCCGCCTGTTGAGCAGCTGCCCTGCTGAAGTGGCTCGTTGGCGGCTCTCACTCCAATGAATTAGAAAAATACAATGACAAAAAGAACACCCTGCTAGTCTTGGTTGTCTTCACCATAGCTTTTCCAGCACACCTCTGTCCAAGTGAGGATGGGAATTCTCATAGTAACACACAAGGCTCTCTCTTTCTGGGTTATTGTCGGCAACAGCATGAAACAAAAACTGCCCACATTGACATTCATTGCAACAGAATTACTTTGTTTCTGTTGCCATTGGAGGGCAATTTGTGCAAAGGTATCACCAGTGTGTTCTCACTTCCAACAAGTCAAAAACAACAGCTTGGTCAGCTGCCCTACGAGTCAAATTATGGCGCTCCGCATACCAATGCAGGCCAAGCTGCCTCTAGTGGCCATAACAATTATGACAAGTAAAAGAGGAAGTCAGGTGACAGTATGGAGAATTTCAAAAATCCCCATAGAGATGAGGTCAGGGTGGATGGATGGGTCAAACAGACAAAGTCATTTCACCCAGGAGACTGCTGTTTGTTTCCCATGTGAAACAAACGTATTGTGTGTAAAACAGACTTATTGTATCCTAACAACATATACTCAATATACTTACCTCAGAAATGTACGTCACATAGCCTACGTAATGTAGTTTTAACTCATACATTTCACCAAACCATGATCTTTTCCTTAACCTGTTTTGTTGCTCCTAAATGACTCAAAAGGGGTGCTACAAAGTGCCGCCAAGAGGTCCATATGTGGGAGTTGGGAGTGAGAACATGTTGATCCAGTTCTTGGGATTGAATGTTTTGCTCAATGACACTTCAACATTTGGACATGTTGGTTCCGTTTTTTGCTACACTTAAAGGTTGAGTAGGTGATTCTATTCAAAAACACTTGCTGTTATATAACTTGAAATCCTTGCAACATACTGATAGCAGTGAATACATTTGGTGATGCGGTCAAAGTCTCTGTGATTTTTCCAAATGACCTACTCGGCCTTTAAGACAATTGGATGGCAGATAGATGGAACTCAAAACGGGTGAAAAATATACAGAAGAGTGTATACTACCTTCTCAAAAATCTCACAAATGGCTTGCATAAATAAGATTTTGAGTCAGTTCACACCTCTGTGTGTTTGCCATATCGTTTATTTTATTTATTTCTCACTGAGATTAAGAATGTAATATAATGACTTATAGCGTTGGTCTTCCTGTGTTCTAGATCACTTGAATAGTCTGAACTTGATCAAAACATTTTCTGAAAGCAGACTAGTAAATAATATCAGAAAAAATGAACACAAGTGATTCGATTTTGTTTCTCAACGTCTTTACACATACAGCTGCCTTTCCTCCCCCGATACTGGCGACTCATACAGTGGCACAATTGCCACAGTAGCAATTTTCTCACCCGATTGAAAATATGTCTCAAAGAGTTTCCGCATCTGTTCTTTGCTCCCTTGCTTCGGCGGCTGGCCAGGTGACATGTTTCTCCGTGTGATTCCCAAAACAAGCATGGAGACATTGTCGTTACTTTCACGAGAAGGACACCCGAAATATCTCTTTCAACAACCTTGAAGGAATTTGTGTTACCTTCTGCTAATCTCCAGCAACACAGGTCGTACTTGTATGGCTTCGCTCATCATTCCTGTAGTTATAATACAGTTTTAGTCACAAATTGCTCAGAGGGTGTAGAGCCATGCTCACAATTACACGTTGTGAAGAAAATGATGTGGTGAAACTAATCATGTAAGGCAGTTTTGGTTAGAAGTTAGAATTAGCTACTTTAGTTTTGCTTTGAGCTGTTCATCCACGACCTACAAACACAGTGCGTGTTATTATGATATGGACGATCGTAATGGCCATTTCGGGAGTGTTGATCTTTAGATAACATGGCACAAGTGTGGGTTTGTTCACAACCTGTCAGAATGTGTGACTGCTCATTTGCTTGCCCTGTTGGACTCCGCTGCATAGCCACGTCTAAGCAATTAGACTAGTACGTTATGATAACCGGCAGGACACATATCACCAGGTTGTCAATACGTCAGCACTGGTCACATTCCTGCTTCCCTCGTGTGACCTAATACTGGTCCAGATCAGTTAAGGACTATGAAAGCAAAGTAAGAAGACGGCTGCTGAAGTGACTACTGACTGCCATGGAAACTCTCGTGGCTGTCTCCAACTCATCTTCTTTCCTTTTCTTCTTTGACCTCTTTAAACTAAGCTTAACACTTAATAGAGCAACACTCAGCGCAATAGAGTCTGTAACTAGGACAACAGTTATACAAACATAAATACAAAAAAAAACAGACAGTTGTATGAGTGACTCATAAGTTCTGTGTTGATGCTTCCTTCATGAGTGCTGATTTCCTCGGAGGCACGGGCTAGATGAAAACATCAAGGTGTGAAATAAATAACCCATGATGGGAAGTGTGTAAATACTGCATTCTCTCGACCTCCCCGCACACACACACGCTCCCCTGCACACATGAACGCGGCATGTCCCCGGGATGAAAGTGGTAACTGGCATCTGAGATAAGCAAATGCCTTTGAGCTGCGTCCCTCACATCCACGTAGATGCATTATTGATCCTGACTCCTCATAGTATGGGGTTTTTACCCAGGCTAGCTGACGCCCCCAGGTGAGCATCAACAGATGAGCTACTGGTTGTGTTTCATTTTTTTGTAAGTTGCTCCCTGCGTCCCCTCTGCCTTCCCTCATTTTTTTCTCTAATTGATCTTAGTTATTCCGAACAGAGGAAGGTGATGAATTGGAGCATGTGGAAGCTTTACACTTAACAAGCTGCCTATATATCCATGGTAAATATAGTTGGGCTGGTATTACATGTTCCAGATGTGCAGTAACATTGTTGGAACAGTTCAGGATTTAAGAAACATCATTCTGGGGACATTGTTTTGTGTTTTGCTAATCTTTTTCAGCTATGGGCATACACACATCATAAGGTACAATTGATACAAAAATGTTTTCATTTTGACAAAAACGTTTCTTTGCTTTCCTTTCGACAGTTAGACGAGAACAACATGTTAAGGCATTCCCTTAATTTTACAATTTAACTCAACAAACTAATAAATAAATAAATAAATCTGGCACTGCTTCATTACTGGTTTTTGTTAACTGGCCTGTCTTTTTGCCTTTTAATTGCAGCGTTTGAATGGTAGTTAATTATCTTCAGCGCCCAGTTTGCAGGTTGCGAATGGTTCATGGTCTCCCAGTGCTAGGGAGGCTTCGCCTGTTGGCTTGGTTAAATAGCGCTGGCTACGCTTTAATTAGTGTGAAAAGATCAATGATGTAGGAGGGAGAAGGTTTCAGGTTGTGTCCTTACTTCCCATTGTAACTCAGCATCATTTTAAATTAAAACGGAACAAGCATTCAGAGGCTTTTTTGTCCACACCCTCGTAAACTGCGGCCTGAATGTTTTGAAAATTGTGGAAAACTAGATAAATTACAGACTAATGGTCGCTGAAGTTCAGTACTGATCCTTTTTTTTCAATTGTAATATGAAGGCCTATGGGTCTTTTGAATGCCTGAGGTGAC
The DNA here is from genome assembly GCF_963514095.1 of Eutrigla gurnardus. Classification (NCBI taxonomy): domain Eukaryota; kingdom Metazoa; phylum Chordata; class Actinopteri; order Perciformes; family Triglidae; genus Eutrigla; species Eutrigla gurnardus. Next base: position 14,865,826 of record NC_139916.1, on the reverse strand, counting down.
GTACATGGTAAAAAATACAATGAGTGGTAGCTTTATGAATAGACTCTGAATGCTGCTTGTCTGGTCTTGGAAGAGCTCAAGAGACACAAAAAAATTGTGGCTAGAATAGCTCATGGTGCTTTAATTAATTGTACTGTTGAAAAGGGCTAATAATAAACAAATGGCTGAGGGGGAAATAACACAGTAAAGAAATGTAGGAGGCATAATAAATGCATATAGTGAAAGTATAAATGTGGTACATGTAGCATTGTTAATGTCGATACCTGTCAAGCGGAGATGCCATTTAAAGGCCATTTTTTAACATCACTTATGCGAGCTGAATCAATGACTCATTGTTGCAATTTCCACAGAGCTGAGACGATCAATATTTTAATTGCTGTGAATGATATAAAGAACATTGACTAATGCTGAGGTAAACCATTAGACATTTACAAAAAATAAAATGGTGCATGTTAGGGTCCAATTATGTTGAACTGAAGGGCTACACTGGTGTTGTTGTTACCCCCCTGATATTTGCAGTATCATTGCTTTTGCTTTCAGCATCACTATCATTCCTGTAACTATTAATTAAGTATTAATAAGTACACAGTTAGCAGTAGAGATAGCAGGGGTGTTAGTAAAGTACAAAAACATCTGTAAATGCTGAGATAAACTACTTTTTGAACAGTATGTACTGTACTAAGTTGATCAGCACTTAATATAAAATATTATTTCCAACATCCATCCATCCATTGTCTACCACTTATCCTGTATTCAGGGTCGCGGGGGGGCTGGAGCCGATCCCAGCTGTCATTGGGCGAAGGCAGGGTACACCCTGGACAGGTCACCAGTCCATCGCAGGGCATTATTTCCAACATCTGAAATGAAATTCAAACCCCCCAAAAATATTCATCTTCCATTTTCTGCTTACAACCTGAGTACTGGACCTCCTCCTCAGCTCCTCCTCCTCCTCCTCCTCCTCCTCCTCTGTCTTATTCTCTCCCTAGTCCTCTTCCTGTTCTCTTATCTGGGCCAGAGTGTCCCCCCACCCTCCAGCTTGTTGCTATCTCTACCAGTCGGGGTAATCCACTCCTCCCTATGTGTCTGATGCCTGCTCCACTCAGCGGGCCCAGGATTATCTCCCCACAACCCCCGACGGCCCGGTGCCACAGCTAAAGGGGAACCGGGTACACTCACTGCTAAGGCTGGTTAGCCAGATCCCTCCAAGACAGGCGAAGCTGGCAGGGCTCTTTGTGTTTTACTGTCTGGACGGACAGGAGAGAAAAGGAGTGGATGCACACTAGCACAAATGCAGCAGCTGCATGACACACTTCGTTCAGGAATTCTTGGACTCTATGAATCTTGATTGATGATGGGTGACACAGCTGTTTCAGATCAAATCTGTCTCCATTATGGATGTAGTTGTGGACTCCAGGAAATTAAATGGTAAATTATTAATATGTATTTGAGGAAAAAAACACACTTATACTTGGCTAATAAAGTAACTTTCTTCAGGCTCAAGTTCAAATACAGGTTTCGGGATTTGTTCTGTGGGGAATACTGACGTTTAAATATACAGCATCTGTGTGTAATATATACAGTAGGTATCCCATTAGACAGATATATTACAATATATAATATCACATGCTCATCAACACTGAATATTTCATGATTTCTTCTCCTGCTTGAATATGATATCATCTACTTTATCTCCAGTTTATCAACCGGGCTCAATGCAACAGAGAAGCATTATGTTTGTCACCGAGGTAATGTGGCTCCCCCCATTGCAGGAACGGCCCCTATACTGCACAATTGCATTTTTATACAATGTCATTTTATGTAACCGTAAATGATGGTGCCATAAATTCTGCCTGAATGGTTGAGCCTGTGAATTATAGTAGTAATTATTATGAGAGTGTATAATGTTATGTGCATAACCGTAGGTTCTGAAGTGAAGAAAGAGAGGAACTAGTCCTGTGCTGCTGTAGTTCCCGCCTATAGGCTGCAGTGGATTCACAGTCCGTTCTGGGCCATATGTGATTTCCAATCCATATATTCCACTTGCGGCTTTCTTATTCAACTTCATCTCCCCAAGACACTTTCCCATCCAATTTTCTCTCTTTCTCTCCCGTGCGCTCCATTTCTCCCTCCTCCTCCCACCCCTCGCTGTTCAGTTTAGATTTGGGGATGGAAAGCTTCATAAACAATTTTCTTCCCTAGCCGTTGAGCCACTTTTACCCAGGCACTGTGTGAACGCCATGCCAATTTCCTGAATCCATACTACACAGCCATCCTTCACTACCCCCCCCCCCCACACACACACACACACACACACACACACACACACACACACATACACACACACACTCTTTCCCCCTTCTTTCTTCCTTTCGCACTCCTCACTCCCTCTGTCCATCGAAACAATGTCCATGTCAAGACAATTATACCCACTCTCTGCCACACACACTAACTCACTGTGTTTACCACCGAAGGGCTGGTGGCAGCAAAGCAATTTCCTCCTGATGTGAATGCTGCATCTTTCCCCTCTCTCACTCTCTCTCTCTCTCTCTCTCTCTCTCTCTCATTCACAGTCTCTCATGGCTTCTCTAGCCCTGCAGACATCTGATCTCATAAGCGATATATCTGCTGTTATAGCCACTGGCACCTCCTCGCATCCGGCCACCAGCTCTGCCAGCGGTGGTTATTTCTGCTGGGAGGTGGCGGAAACGTGACAGGCACGGCAGCGGCGCATACCGAGGGCCCCGTCGGCTCCGAGGCTTGGGGCTCGCTGCGCGTTGAGATTATGACCAAAGCCGCAAGGCTCTACCAGCTCCACTCCGCCGCCGCCGCCGCTCTCCGTCTCTCTCGACGTGTGGCCATCTTGGTTTCACGAGTCACATAGATTCTCCTCGCCCCTCCACTCCGGGCCCTGTTACAGAAAAAAGAACAGCCTCAGTCACAATTTTTATGACACCGTCCATCATGGCTGTGTGTTGTGTATCCTCTCCGGGCAGACTGCTGCCTTGTAGCTGCTGTGCACGCTCAGAATAGGTAGATACAGGACATGATTTAGCCTGGTAGAGATGCAAGAATATAAAAAAGTAAAGAGATTAGAAGCTACGGTCTCCCTGTGGGTGTATGAAGGCTCCTGGTCATACCATGCAAACACATCCATGGCGACCAGGTGGAGCTATGAGGCATAAACACACACACAAATTCAAAGGCAGATATGTAAATTCACACAGTCCACTGAAGATCTTTGTTTGTCCTTGAGGAGAATAAAGGGTATGTACATATTTCTGTGTATGGTTGTTAGGTCACCGGGGTTGCAGCTAATAGGGGAGAGGAGGTGAGGCTTAAATAAACAAGGAGTCCATTGGAACAAAGGGGAATATTCTGTAGATCCCATTTCTTTACTCCATTACACTTTGAAAATTCTTAATGAGGATGCAGGGGAAAAATAGTACAAAAACCTCATTATAAACACAAAGAAACATAAAATATTTTGGATTAATATTTAGATCTCTTTCCCCATCCAGCACGCGTGAAAAAAATATGCATGCAGTTTTTATAATTGGATGTAGGATATTTGATTATCGTATTTGCCTCCTTTATTTATTATCTAATCTATTATTGATGTTTGGGGTTCTTTTTATGTGTGAGTTATTTTTTTTTTATGAATAAATGTGTGTTTGTCATTGCTTTTTCATCTAGAAATTCTACATCCAAACTGAGAAGAGAGGAGAAGGGAGAGCAACAATACAATCTCAAGACATCGTGTCCACGTTAGCGGCGCGTGTGCACGCCGAAGCTTGTGGTCTGCAAATGAGTTTGATCTTGGCTGACAGCTCCTGAGAATTCCTCATGCTCGGGTCACATGCATTTTCCTCGGGGCGCTCCTAGGCGGCGGCAGGAAGTATTTGTGATTCATGCTCTAATCTCCCCCTTCACAGATGTCATATTGAGAAGTGAATTGGACTCAAGAATATATTGGCGCAGCTTTCGACAATGTCTCCTTGGAGGTAACTTCGCCTTTCGCAGAATGCAGGTTTTATAATGAAAGTGAAACCTTCAATCTTAAATATCCATTATGGCAGCAAAATGTGTTGACATCATAATTTTTATTTATTTTTTTTGCTTATCCTATAGTATTCTTCTAAAATTCCCCTTCTCTATGTGTCTCCTATTGTAATACTAAAGTCCATTTTATGGATATTTTATGTGCCATAAATGATCGAGGATCAGTTCTTGGGCCACTTAATTCCTGAGATAATCAGAACCATATTGATCCAACTCAGGAAATGAGATAAATTAAATAATGAAAAAAAAAAATCTGTTAAGAGTACAAGGTCATTATAAACCACTGTTTTATTGATTCCAGTGAGCTTGTTGCGTATGGGATATTGTGGTGAAATATAGCATCACTTAATGGAGTTTAGTGCAAGTTCAATCAGGAAGACTTTATCCTTAAATCTTTCGCCCCAACTCTGTCATTCTCTAATCAGTTAAGCTGCACCTCTTGGCCTCTCCCCATAACTTGTCCTGCGTCCTTGTTGCCAGTCAGTTTAACATTCAAGGGGCAACTCCCTCTTGGTTTGTGTCGTCCAATCATGAAAGCTTGAAACCGACGACTCGCTCTTTTACCCACACAGGAGCCAATCACTGCAGCGTACTTTACATTTTCCCACATCTGCTGCTTCTGTGCTTGTTGTCTCTCTGAGGCAAACATCCACTGTTTGCATCCATCTTTAAAATGCAGCCAAGGGTCAAAAGCTCATGTCGCTTTAAGAGGGCTCTGTAAAGGAAATAATCATGCCCCATGGGCCCTATGTGCTACCAGCCATGCTGCACCTTCCACCATCCATTAAACCCTGACACGGCCCCACTTCAACCGCAGATTCCCCAAAATGCATCAGATTTCATATGTAACCCTGTCTGTTTTGCCAGAGGATTCTGTGTGAATTCACTTATTGCATCTCTTTCTAACCCTAACACAAACATAAATTGTTATTTTCCATTCTGCAGCTATTTCTCTAAGATTGATGTTCGTTTAGACACAATCAGGATGATAATGATTTTTTTTTTTTATTGGCTGTCTCTTCAGTTGAGTTCCCAGCATATACCTGCAATTCACTGGCATTATGTAACCCTTATAACACCATTGCTATTATTGGAAACCTTGTCGTGCTTGCTCACGAAGAGCGCCGCTACCTTAATCTTCTTGATAACTCACACTCATCGTGCATACTGGTGGTGTTGGCTTTACTGGCCCTTCATCAGCCAGCTGGCATGCAAAGGACCTTCATCAGGCAGCTGGTGGCACTGGCACCACCACAGCAGCACATGCTGTGTGATTGTGTTCATCTGAGTGTGTTGTCTAAAGTTGTATGTGACTTCCTTTTTTTCCTGTCTGTAAGAAACACTTAAAATCCCTGTTTTGTGTTATTCCCACATTTCAGCAGAACACTATAAAATGGTTGTTAATTTTTTACTAATACTAATAAAAATATAGGCCAGTGTAATTTGCACTACATTAATTACATTCTCCTATTCTTACCAAACCAGGGTCTAAAATTCAAGATGAAACTTCACCAAGATGAAACTTCACCACATCAAGTAAACTAAAAATATCCCATGATGTCTCTCTTAGCCACAGCGATCAACAATCACAATGCTTTGTAGCCCATCAGTTGCACCTTCATTTCCCCGTCTCCATCTCCTGACAAACCACCACTATCAGTATCAAGACTCCATTCAGAAAAAAGTGCCGTGATGATAACTATAAAAGGAGCTATTCTTCCAACTGATTATGGGCTTCTTCCCCATGATTGAACTTTAGCCCCAAATACAGTCGACACCGAACTTCTATGTATGTTAAATCATCGAAACTTTAAATTCATAAATAGTCTCTCCCTAAAGGACTGCTGTAACAGTAGAAGATGGGGTAATATAATGTAACTATCCTGTTGTTTTATTGCTGCAAGTCAAACCCATATGTTCTAGACTCACTCTATTAAAGTAACAGGTTGCAAATAAGAACACTATCATGCTCTGTGCCTATATCTCTATGTTGAGACATTAATGATGTTATGCATGCAACTTAGGTGATTTCAAATTCAGTATTTATGTCCCGCTTCACTGCAATGTTTAGTCATTTTTATTTCTTAGGAGTGTGTTCAGGCGTTTTCCCGTATTAAACCGCACCACAAAATGAACAGGAGACATAAAACAGTGCACATATTTTCTTATTAAGGATGGTACTGAATCACTCCTTGATTAAAGTAAAAAAAAAAAAAACGAAGTGCAATCATTATTCTTTCTGTGACAATTTTTTTTACACATACAACCATCCAATATGACGTGTCGTCATCCTCCTTTCAAAGAAGGTCTTTGCTGTAAGTGCAGGGTTGCAGAACAAAGTGGTCTTTTCTCTGCTACCGTGCCGTCTGTGGCCTCACTCTCTGAATGAGAACTTTCAGAAACTAATTACAGAGAAACCATCTTCATCACATTGCCATTATGAGGGGAGAGGGGACGGGCCTGCTGACTCCCTGAGCCCCTGCAGAGAGCAGTGCTCTGATACACTTAGCTGCAGCCCTGCTTTAATTGTGCAGAAAATGTGATTTGTGCCCCAGCTTCACTTTCTAGGGAAAGTGGTGTTCACAGTCGGGGGTGTTCCAGTCGCATGAATAGCTCCGCTATTCAACCACCCAGGGATCCTTGCGTGCCTGTGTGTGTGCGTGTTTGTGTGTGTTTGTGTGCGTGTTTGTGTGTGTGTGTGCGCACTCTCGCTTGCTTCCAGTTTGTGTGCGTTTGTCTAAGTGTGTACTTAAAGTCATCTGCACATATTCTGTTTGTCCTTCATCAGTAAACAAGATTTCCACAATGCGATTACCCATTACATATTGGGGGGAAAAAAAGCATGGTAGAAACTAAACTAAAATTGATATGAATATGTATCTGCAACATAATCAAAAGTCTGAACCCATGCAATATTTAGTCATTCCTTCATAAATCATGCTGACACATTTGTGTAACTGATATGAACTGGATGCCACAATCTATAGATGCTTAACATTTGCGGAGTGCCCAAAGCATACATGTTCAAATGCCACTTTATTATTTATTCCTTTCTTGCTGATGGGACACCCTGAGAAGAGCGGATGTAGATTTTTCAACGTAAAGGAATCCGCTTGCAAACCGCCACACATACGCGTGCATACGGTCTGGAACGAGAGAGTTTGGGGAAAAAGAGATTGAAAAAGGGGGAGATGGAGAGACTAAAAGGAGTGATACAGGCTTTGAAAAATCTTGAGGGGGACAGAAAGGGAATTGTAAAGTGCAAGAAGAAGAGGGGGAGAATGAGGGAGAGACGTATTGGCAGAGGATGAGAGAAACAGAGAGGCGGGTGGGTTGAGGAAGAGGAGCGTAAGACTGAAAGAGACTGATAGGGGAAAGGAAGAAATCCTTAACATACACCTCTCACCTGGATATGGTGCTTGTGAGCTTCGCTAAAAAACTGCTGATGTGACATGAACAGCGAGAGCTAGCTTTTCAGCACGGAGAAAAGTGCTTACTGGCTCTTCTTTTAAGGGAAAAAGGCTTGAGGTACACGCCTCACATATCCTCTTTGTTTGGAGACTTTGCAGTGGCCAGCACTTTCTATCTCCCCCTATCTGTTCTCCATTTTTTTCCTCCCATTTTCTTATTCATTCCGTTTGTTCTTCTTCTCCTCAACACTTTCCTTGGACACAGTTGCATCGCCTGGCAGGCTACTTTTGGATCGATTTGTTCCAGAATCATCCCTGGCACTACAGCTTTGGATAAACTTTACTGTTGCTCTTTGTATTAACAATGTTCCACTGTGGAAATATGGCTGTGGATGGGAACGGGTGAGAAGTTGTTGACTGCCCTAGGAGAAGGTGTCCGCACTGAGAGAGTCCATCCATAACGCCCACGTATAAATCCTCTCTTAATTTGGTCTGGAGACAAGGGCGTACGTTTACATATGGACATTAGGGACAAATCCTTGCCAGTATTTTGGGAGGATAAAATTGTCCCCATCAATATTTGATCAAACTTGTTGGCTCTATCTTTGAAAATAAAGTCACATTAAATAATTCTGATGTGCCCTCCCAGAGGCTACATCTCCAAGTTGACCTAGCATGCTTGGCTGAAAGGCTCACATAACGAGCAAATATCCCACTTACTGCCAGACATTGGAGGAGTGAGAGCTAATCAGCGGGCTTCAGTTATTTTAGACTGCAGTGTGACGTCTTTCCTCTGACCGCTAGCTCCGTGTCACCGTCTCTCCGTTGGCCCTGCATGCTTAAAGAAAGCGTTGCCCTGTCAGGGATCATCTCCCTACTTGAGGAAGACTCCCATTGAAAAGCTTAAGAGAAGCAATTTATCGGAAAAGGTGAAGTTCAATAAGTGTGAAAATAAGGCACACATGGTGAGAATTATGCCTGATGTGTTTTCTGTTAGTTTCGGTTTTCCTCTTCCATTGAAGTGCAGAACAGACATTTCTGTCAACTTTGTGCATGGAAGTCATGAACAGGGCAGGTGGGTTTTCATTTGAGATACTATGACTATTCTCATTAAAATCCAACTTGTTGTCATATGATATCATTACTTTTCTCTCACAACATTATGACTATATATTCTCAAAATGTTCTCTATTCTCTATTTTGAATGTGCAGAATGTTTTGAATGTGAGCAGAAATCTTGATAAAACACATATCAGCCATTCAATTCCAGGGGTTGATAAATCAATGAAAATAAAATAACGTAACATTGACGGACTGAACTGGTGCCAAAAGCAGTTACTTTCCCCAAACAAGCATAAAAGGCAGAAATTGCAAACATTCACTTCATAAGTACAGTGAAAAAAAGATTAACAAGCAAATTGACAAAGAATTGATTCACACAAAAATGGATTGCGGCCGTTGATAGCACTATGTATTGCACAACACATTATATGCAAGGTCTGACTATTCCGCTAATGATTTCACAGCGCGCACATGCCCATAAAGTTTTGCAGTTGAGTGTAATTTGCCCGTTTTGGGCATCTGACTGCAATTATTCATGTGGCGAAGCATTAATGTTGCCTTTGTGCCAATGACACCGTAGGCAGGACAACGACAGAGAGAAAAGGAATGATGGAATGTTCAGACTGCGAGCTACATGTCCGGACGGACGAGGTGCAGAGGCATTCCTCAAAACTTCAGGCAAGGAATTTAAGTGTCACAGAGAGATGCTGTAATTGGGATTTAATATGCCATGATCACTAGAAAGTCTGGTCATGAAGCCCTTTAAAAAGTGCTTCAATTCCTACCAACTCTCTGAAGACACAAATAATTTCACTGTAAGTTTGTGTGGCTATTAGTGCTGATTTGTGTGCTGTTTTTGCAATGAGGCTCATTTGCATCATAATTTTGCTCCAAATGTGGGCATGTAACCTCATTTAAATATGTGCAAATAGCAAAGGAGTGCTGAGATGCTCACTGCTTGGCATGAATTTCACCCTTTGTGGTTGCTTTGAGAATTACACGCCTCCTTTTTGTATTGTTTGTGCAGGATTAGCAGCTGCAAAAGCATTACTTTCAAAATTACACGGCAATATTGAGATATTTCAATGGGCAAACATATTCAACCTTCAGTTGAAGTCAGAGGTTCACGAACGTCAGTTTGATTCATCCTCTGAAAAACATTAATGTCTGTACAAATTGTATGGCAAATCATCCGTAGTTAATGGATAATTCAGTATGGACCAACGAGGTGGCCCACCTAAGTACTTTATAACACCACATCAGTACTTTCCAGCCTGACCAAACACAACCTCCACATGTTGGTATTGAATAGGAAGGCTGTAAATACAAATGAGTATCAATAGATACCAATCTCCACCAGGTCATTTCTATGCCTCTGCCTGTTTCACCAAACAGGGTTTAATCTAGAGACTCAAATCAATTCAATAGATCGTGGTGGATTGAGTGTCGCTTTTGACCCGAGGCATAATAAGCAACATGTAAGAGAAAAGTACAAGAGATTTATCCCATCTCAAGGTTTGTCTTTCCATTCCGAAGCCCCTATGGTTTTGTAATCAGTCTTTCTAAACCATCTTAATCTTTTAATTCACTTGTATCACTCAAATGGCTAGCTCTTTCTTTCCACCAGCGGCACTTTGTAGCTTCTAATCCTCTAAACTGCAGGAGATTTCCTGACCGACACCAACCCCAGCACATATTAAGAGACATAACCAAAATATATGTTCACGAGGAGTGGATAACTACTCTCACTGGAGGGGACATTAAACTGGCTTTGGGTCTTGCGGTCAGCAAATCTCCTACAGTGATTTAGAGAGTATGTAATCCCATTGTTGGTGAGACAACCCATAATGTTCCAGTGGAGATAATGGATGGCATTTTGTCGTTAGCACCGGTACACTTTGGTTGCGGCTCTTAGAGAAGATCTATTCTTTTATTCTTTTACTTGAGATGTTTGCGCACTGTAACAAAAGACCGCCCCTAAAGAACAATTGTAGAGTGGGTTGGACTTGAGCACAGGGGGTATGAGAGGATTCAAATGGCAGAGTTCCTGACCTTCCCTAACAAGGTTTCTTTGTAGCCTCAAGGAAAATCAATGAGCTTTGTTTCCACTTTAACTGTTGACATGTTAACATGCTATCTGAGCACACGTACATTCACCATATGGAGAAAAAAAGCCATTAAATATTTAGTGGTCCTTTGTTTATACCTAAGTCAAATGAAGACTTAAAATTGTCTTTCCTAGTCATTTACACGCCCTCTTTACATTGGAAACATGGTTCATTTTGTGCTCCTGCAGAGTAGCTTCCTAGGTTGCATTTTACCTACAATAATGACAATGTCTCCTGGTCCACAAGACTGAAATATCTCCACAACTACTGAATTATCATTCAATTTGATAAAATGATTCATGGCCCCCGGAGAATATATCCTACTGACTTTATCCAGTGTTGATGATGTCTTGACAACTGCTGTATGAATTGTCATGAAATTTAGTACAGACACTCATGTTCCCCTCAGGAGGAGTTGTAATGATTGGATCTCTTGACACACTAAGTGCCATCAACAGGTCAAAATGAATTTACCCAGTACTGTTGTGTACATACTAATGATATTCCCCTCAGCATCAGCTGCACTCTGTGTTTAGTGCTAATTAGCAAATGTTAACATGCTAAAACGCTTAATTAGGAAGGTGTGCATGGTAAACATCAGCCTGTTAGCATTGTCATGGCGAGCATATTAGCATCCTGATGTTAGCATTTTGCTCAAATGCAGCCTCACGGAGCTGCTAGCAAGACTCTATACTATGTGTCATGTCATAACAGCATGTTTAATCTTTACTAGCATCCCTTACTCACATTTGGCTTTCAGTATGTAGAAATGGTCATACAGGCATACTGACGATATAAAAATAATATTTTATTTTGTCTTTGAAATCCATGTGTGAAACATCTTTTCTAATCATCCCCAGGTGAACAGGCCCCATGTTTATCTGAGGAAGAGAGTCATTGTTTTATTTCCTAGTTGCTTCTCTTCAATGAGAAAATGACTGCTCACCTCTGTGGGACCCACTTCCTCTCTCCCAAATAGCATCCTCTTTTTATCTAACGGAGGGGACAGGAAAAAAAGAGAAAATGTTTCAATGCCTCTGTCTGACAGGCAAAATAAATTGCACTTACAAGATCCAAATTACATTGTTTAACCTCAAAATGATTGGCCCGGGCCCCTCTCCCAGGGCCTGATCAGTTGGGTGATGTATGGCTTTAGTTTACCCCAGCGCTGCAAATCCCAAAGTACTCAGCAGGCCCCCAGGGCAGAGCTGGGAGGGGTGGGATGTGCACACCACGATGGAGCCAGAGGATGTTTAATGTTTTATAAGCCCCTTTTCTCGCACTCCACTTTAATTTGGAAATATGAAGCTGCACGTGTTGAAAGAGAGGATTATTAGCTGGTACTAATCTCTCTTTCTCTCTCTGCCCTTGTTTACTGCAGCCCTCCTCCCCAGCCCTCCTCCCCAATCCCAAACAGAATGAAAGAGGAAAGAAAATGACAGTGAGGGGGCAGAAGAGAGGGGGAGAGAGAGAGAGAGAGAGAGAGAGAGAGAGAGAGACTGAAATTGGTCTTCTTGTTTGTTGTGTTGTGTTGTGAGCATGTAATAAGGCTCAAAATGTCACTGGTTCAAACAGTCACCCGCAGGCGGTGTGGGATTGTGGGGATTTGTGTAGTGCCATGTGCGTGCGTTGATGAGATGTGTACATAATTTTGGAGGATTAAAGAAAAACCGAATCATCCTGGAGTTTTGTTGGATGGAGCTCCTCCTTTGTATTGTTGAGCGTAATCTCAACAGATAAACACCCCTTCAATAACTTAATTGTCATATGATGGATGTCTTTTACGATGAACAGTGAGATTGAACAATAAATAAAGTGTTGAGAAAAGTGTTGTAATATTAAAAGTGTGTGTGTGTGTGTGTGTGTGTGTGTGTGTGTGTGTGTATGGTAGGAGGCAGTATCCAACAGCTGTCATATGATATGGCCTTCCATCTTCAGGGGAAAAAGATGTTTCAACTCTATGTTTTCTCTTTATTTTGTCCTTCCCTCCAAAACAAGGCCCCTCCCTGCCTGCTTGCCCAGTGGTGGTATATTTTTGCATTGTAGGAGGTGCCATCTGGAAGACGGAAATATTAATGACATAGCATGTCTTGCTGTTCCAATCAGCCAGCTTTTGGTTCCACACTGCTCTGTGTTTCTGAGAGTGGGGAGGGGCGTGGTTGGTGGGGGTGGGGTGTGTGTGTGTGTGCGAGGGGGGAGAAGGGGGGGTATGGGGTTGCTGGGTAGCGCGTGTGCAAAAGCACGATTGATGCTTTGTGTAGCGACTGAATACAAATGAAGGATTTGTCAAACTGCAATATTTGGGTCCCAATAGATTACCATACGGCACCGGGGTAATTATGCACACAGTTGATTGAATAGAGTCAAAACAGGGGGAATGTGTAAACTTGTGGCTGCTGCCGCGTTTGATTTCCATAGAAATGGAGGAGGTGACACACGCACAGACACATGCAAATACGCAGACAAATGCATATGCACACACACACACACACGCACACCTATACACACACTCAAACACAGGTCGGCTTGTGCATAAACACAATGAGATGCGGAGGCACACATTAACTTGCAAATGTGAACAACTTTTCAACTAACAAATATCGATGTGAACACACACACACACACACACACACACACACACACACCCACACACACACACACCCACATCCCCCGAAACACACAGGTGACTACAGGTGTAATTAGGAATTAGGTTGTTGACAGCAACATTAAGCTGTCACATTCACAAGCACACTTCATTCTAAAACATTTCCTGTTCACCTGTAGTATACAGATAAGGCTCATTGTTTCCAGTTTGTAGCTATTTTCACCAAAGGGGGGAAAATGTTTAAAAAAGCAGGATTTTCTCCTGCATTTTAAGTCCTGACACATGAATAAGTTGTATTTCCTGCTGCGAGAAGATGCTTGTAAAAACGAAGACAAAAAGTTTATTTCTGGATTGATAGAATGTTGCATTGTTGTTAATTCTCAGACATTTTTATTGAAATAAACAATGCTAAATGTTCCAAAACAAAAATGTATAGAGATTATTTAGTATGCACATACACAGAGTGATGTGTGGACACAAACTAGTTCACTAGCCCTTCACACATGCACAGAAAGAAACCCGTGGATGTACTGGAGATCATAAGCTACTAGCAGTGTGATTTATTCAGCCAACCCCCAGTTTGGGCTCAATCATTCCCTGTGGGAGAGTAATAGCCCATTCTGTCGCTCTCTTTATTGTGTTCACACACATTTTGATTGTTTCCTTTTATCATTATTCCTGCAGAATTAAACACAGCATGAAATAAATGCTACTGGCAGTTCTATTATGTATTATTGTCACATTGCAGCACACACTCACTACTTTTGCAATCATCATAAAGACTTATGTTGTATTTTAATTCTGCCATTATCCTTTTTCTCTATGTGTTTTTCTTTCTCAACGATTTAATTCATCAATATACCGCAATTTATAGTTTCATTTCAGTATTCCTCTTGCTCATTTTAGATTATGTGAATATCTTTGACATTTGTTCTTTTGTAAATGTTTGCTCTTCCAAAAAAAAAAAAAAAAAACCCTGGCTTTACATGGCCTTTTACAGCCCGTGCATTCATTTCAGGCTTCAGTGAAATACATGGCAGTATTGATCATTTAACGGTATGCAATGTGTAGGGTGTATGTGTGTGTGTGTGTGGGGGGGGGGGGGGGGGGGTGTTACGACATGCCACTTTGTCTTTATTCAGAGTTTGAGATAATTCAGTAGTAGTTGTGTTATGCATTCAATTCTTATTCAAATGTCACATGACAGGTAATATTTTCCTCCAGAATAGCATTCATGTCTACCCATTCACATTCCTCCCTAACAGATTTCCATTATGCACTTTCAACAAACTAAATTTTCAGCCTTGGCCATTTAAATGTCTGAAATGTTGGAAACGGCCCAGGTTTCAGCCTTTACACAATACAGTCTTGAGACAGCCTTGTTTGATTGGTGTGGAAGGCAAAAAGTTGCTGTGTGTTTGACTTTAAAGTACCATCAGTAGGCAGTTTACAGTAATATTCCATTAGTCAATGTGTTACTGATTGTCACACATCAGGATGACTTATCATTTCTAAAATGATTCCCCAAATCTCACACTAGTTGCAAAATAAACAAAACATGATATATAGCATAAGTCAGGGATGCCAAAGGGAAGAATAACAGTCCCTCTAGAATCCAGCACTGAGCTCAGGTGCACTAAAAACCTCCCCTATTCACCTCAGCCATCTAGGAGAAGTTGATGTTGTCAGACAGTGTCTCTGTCTTTCTGTGTCCTTGCTCTACAAAGGTTATCCTGCTGAATCAGATAGGATGGTGGCAGTAAAGCATCACTTCTGTGGTCGCTGCATCACCCACGTATGGTCTATGCCACCTGTCCCCAGAGGATAGTGTGTGTGTGTGTGTGTTTTGTGTTTGTGTGTGTGCATGAGTGCTAATGCTTATGTCTGTGCAGCAACAACGTCTGCATGTGTGTGTGAGTCTGTGTGTGTGTGTGTGCGTGTGTGTGTGTGCGTGTACGTGTGTGTAAATGGAGCAGGTGGCGGTCCTTGTATAGGAAATGTCTATACCAATCAACAGACACCCCCTCAACCTTGGGATCCGGGGTCCCGCCCAAGCCTCAGTCACATCGTTTACAAAGCGAAAGAGACACACAGACAGAAGCTGTTATCCAGCCTTATTTACTCCCCCACTCAAAAACACACTCACTTCTCACACCTTTTTTCACAGGGGGGCCTTACAGAACAAATCAGCTCAGATTGCACTTAAGGATAATAACTTTGGTTACTTTATTGCGTACGTTAATCAAGGACACATTTTATCACAGTGAAAGCATATACATAATGGTAATTTTATATTGCTGCAGGACAAGCGTGATTTTGTCTTCAGGTTGCTCCTGTGTTCTGTATGTTTTTGCCCTGGGTTTTGCCTCTCCGGCTACATACAGACAGCCGTATTGGTGAAGCTTGTGGCCTTGCACAGTCTGATAGGAAAACCTAGGCGAACACTACTCGGGGCTGAAGAAAGCATGGCATGCTCCTTCACTTATTTAATAGAAAAATAAATCCATTCATTTATATTTGGATTTACAACTAATTATATTATTCTCCCAAAAAGACACTTGAATTGAGTATCATTGTAAAATAAATCTGAATCCGCAACTAAGGTCTTTTTTTCATAGTACTACAGTAACCCTAAAGTTATATTATATTTGCTCTCTGATACATATTATATTTTCTTGATAAATTACTATTGTGTTTCATCTTGTTTATTCTGATTCTCCCACCAGACACTTTTTTTGTATCTGGTTTACTGTTCGGTCTGGTGGCTCTGATGCTCTCAGTTGTCCCTGTCAACATCGCCAGTCAGAGAAACAACTGACCCAATCAGCACCTTTGCAGGGAGGAATTCAGTGCTATTATCAAGCGGTGTTGGAGCCAGACAGATCAGGACACCTCAGACAGATGTAAGGTCAAACGTTTAATCACTGCAATTGAAAGAAAATAATCTTTGTTGTGTTCTTTCTTTATAAAATGATTGCTTCACGATTTCTGAGCGCCGGGAGAAGACGACATGAATAGAGACGCAGCATCGCTGACAGTTATTGTTGAATTGATGATGTCTACCAGATTATGTAAAATACCAGCTTTCAAAATGTACCAGTGACCCATATTGCAACTAAAGTAAACTGAAATAAGTTTTGAAATACACAAACTGCATGATGTGTTTCTTCTTAATTTAAGCAGTTTGGAGCTAATTATTAATTTCGGCAACAAAAGAAGCTTTAATGTGGAGGAAACCCAGCTCTTGGTTATTTTTCTATTAATTATTTCAATTATTACATTCAAACACATTCTCCCTTTTTATTTCATTACATGGTCTTTATCTAGAAAGTCTGGTTTGTTAAAACTCTTTGATGAAACAATCACTGCCGTAAACTATTCACCATGTATTTGTATTTGTCTCGAAGTCTCGAAATCAGAATTGACTTTGAACAAAATGTTATGTTATTTAGATATCATTCTCATGCTTCAGAATTTGCTGTCAATGTTCCAAATAATGTTTTCTTTTAGCATATTAGCCTCAAGGAAGAATATGTCATATCATGACACAATTAAATGTTTAAGATTGACAGGTTTATTCCTGGTAGGGAGCCCATAAACATGTGTACTGTCGTTATTTGAAGAGTAACTACACATCTAAATGTGTTTTTAAAGATAGAAACTTAATTAAAATGAAATGTTATGCTTGAAAATTGCTCAAAACATAATCTACTGCAAAGAGTTGAGCGTTGGTACTAATGTACGTTGTGAAATAAAAGACTGTTAACGCCCTCTAATCAGAACGCCTATGGGTTTTACTTTTCCAGGAACCACTGTGTAGCATTTACGATCACAGCACATGACTAGAATTCAAGCTGTCAGCACATACCAAAATCTGGCGGATCAGTGTAAATGAGTGATTACCTGCTTATAGCAATTTGCTGCCCTACACATTGACGAGTATGTAGATGAAGCATTAAGTTGTTTCATTTTTCCCTCAATTAGCAGCTGGATAGTTAGCAGGCAAACGTTAGCTTTCTAATTCCACCATGTTCTCATTCTAACTTTACATTGGTTTCAGGAAATGAGCGGAACAGCTGGCTGGTGTCCAGCGGCAGCGCTGCGTCCCTGCTCCCCACTGCTCGGAGACTCCAGCCCGGAGGGGAGCAGACAGCCGCTCCGGAGGTGGAGGCGACGGGAGGTTTGCGCTGGCTGATTTCTTGTTGCCACAGCTGCAGCGGTCCGTCTCCGAGGCTGGTGCACGCTCTCCTGTGTCCCAGCAGCGGGGAGTGAGGTGGAGGAACCACGGGGTGTAATTCTTATCTCAATTGTGGTCTGATAAATAGTAAATCCATCAAATCCAGTGCCCAGTGCCATATCGCCATTTTCCAAGCTCCTTTGGATGTCATACTTGCCGACGCTGCGTCGAGAATTTCCTCATACGGAAGCTGACCACTTTTCTTTTCTTTTTTTACATGTTTCACAATTATGCAGCTGGTGAAGCTACACATTTGCACAAATTGAAAAATGCATAACAGGATGGAAGGAGAATCTAAGATGAAAAGAAAGTGCATACGGTCTATACCGTGTTCACGTCTTTCAGAAATTGCGAGAGACATTCTTTTCATTGCAGGCATGTGGAGCCGGACATTGTTAAGTGCTGAACTAGTTTCAAAATGAGATTCCTGCACACAGCCTTGGAAACAAAACCCAAGCAGAGGAAAATAGAATAATGCTTTGTGGGTGGGAGCCTCCAGGAAAGTGCTGTGAGCGGTTACCTAGTTTTCCGCTGCCACAGGCCAGCCCTGAAGTAGACCTTCGCAGCGCCATGTTTTCATAAATATGATGCAGGTATTTGTCATGAATTCAATTTTAAGGATTAAAAAAAAAATCTGTTTATGTTTCTAGTTGATTTTCCTTGCAGTGGCGGCACATTGTATTAAGGTGTCTTTGGCTCAGCATTCGAGATGCTTATCGAATGTTCGCACATGAGCATCTGTCATATCCACTATGCGTCTTCTCAAATCACTGAGTTTGCTCAAAAATGTACCTGTGCAATGCCGGGTCTTCTTCGACTCATTGACGAGCGGAACATCAAAAAGTTAGCGACTAAAGAAGTTCTGCCATAGGAAGGGTAAAGAAAAGAGAAGCCCTCTGTGTGGGATTTCAATTATGATCGTTTTTTTTCTCCCCACCTTTGTTTCTTTAATAGAGGTCCTCGATTAATTTCAGAAAGGTTTTTCTCCCATTTTTCTCTCCGCTGCCTCATTTTCATTAAACGTCCCTGTTGGAGCTCCGCACACTGTGTATTACATTAGCCGGTTAGCCAGGAGAGAGCGGATACGTTGGGCCACGTTTTATTATAACCCGTGTCTTTGAGATGCAATGTAAATCAGCAGGTCAGAGGGTCAGCGGAACACATTAATTCTACGCTGTGGATGAAACGATGAGAGGAGCCTTGCCTCCAAGGCTGTTTCATTGCCCCGTCCTGCTCACATGCAATATCTAACACCGAACAAGGACTTTTGAAAATAGTATATAGTTAACATAAATTTAATCCCGACTGCGGTATGTGAGATTAAATACATTTCACAAGCACACGGGAACCCGACGTGAGCAACATACTACATGCAACATTCAATCAAATTGGGTTTTTTTTACAACATAATTGGAATAATGTATTGAAAAGGTTATCTTTGCAGATATTTGTAAGTCATCTGTGAGTGTGTTTAAACACATGCACAGAACATCTTTGGGTCCACTCCAAAGCCCATAGGCTTAGTGCTACTGAGGACAAGAGTCAAAGAATGAAATGCACTTCTGAATGTGGTGCAAACACATTACTATCACAAAGGAATATGAATTAACTACTTCATTCTGCACCGCTTATTGACCAAAAACTGACCTATATTTGCTGTACCAGGTACCAGGTTCAGTCCCATTAATAGAAATACTAGCATACTGACAGTAGCTACTATAGAGACACATATACTGTATGTAAAACTACACGACTACAACCAGAATTTCCTTATGAATACATTGTAATCATCAGCATTTCATAGATTTCTTTCATGGATTTTCTTTTACATATAATTATTCAGAAACTAAGATTTGTTTTCTGAACTGAAGCCCCAAAACATTAACTTCAATAGCCACAAATAACATCCTTAGCATTTTCCAGAATTTTCAGTTGACTGTTTGATATTTAACTTTGCTACTTAAAAATATTCCTCAACCTTCCCATTTTTTCTTTCCTCATTCAGTTATTCTTTGCTGTAGAGGCAGAGAGCACACTTACAATAAGATGCATGTTTTATGTATGAAAATGCTCAGACTGGGTGCATGAAGAATCGCATTTTATTAATATGTGCATAAAGAGAATATGTCCACGTGTGTTTCGCTTGTGTTGCGAGACAAAGAAACGAAGGAAAAAGTGATAGAGGGCAACCTGAGTAATGTGTGTGTACTCACCGGGTGCATGTGACTCTGTCAAAGTATCTTTGTGTGTGTGTGTGTGTGTGTGTGTGTGTGTGTGTGTGTGTGTGTGTGTGTGTGTGTGTGAGAGATCAGAGAGCATGGACAGGTGTGTTGGCCAAGCAGCCTAATCACCTCCTGCTACAGTGAGTCCAGAGCCCTCTCAGCAGACGCCCCCTTTGGGCCGCCTCCACCAGCGCCAGCTCTCCTCTGAGTGCACACTTTAATTAATAATCAAGCTAATTGGATTGAGGTCCCCCATTGTGCAGCCGACGTCTGTGGTGTGCGTGCGCACGCGCGCGCGCGTGTATATGCATACAATACGTTTCATTTGGCTTCATTCAACAGCATGCATGCGTCGTGTGTTTGAGCGGGAGACGCAGCCACCGTTTAGGTTCTGCTCTCCTTGTGCAAACTAAAGACGATAGTAAAACTTGATGGTGCTCAAGAGGCAGCTCCCATTTTATAGAAATGTCTTTCTTATAGGTTGTAAAACATGTACCTTTCGCTACCCTCCACACTCCAAAGGTACAATAAAGTGATAAAGTAGCACATTTATTGCATTTATTGCATAAACACCCAGGGAAAAACAGCGTTTCGCCCCGGAAAGTTGATTTGATTAAAAGGCTGGATATTCCATCTCCTTGACAAGGTTGACAAGGTTGTAAATACTCTACAGAACCAATTCATGAGCATATATTAGTCATGGATTTTAGGCTATTTAGGTTTCTTTAGCCCTTATGTCTAATGGTGCATTGTGGGGGGTTTGTCAACAAAATGCTACTGGTGTCAAAGGCAAAGCTATGTGAGGGCAGCCTCGATGTCTTCCCTTTCAGTCTGTGAAGATAAACTGAAGGGTTTGTGTTTGGTTGCTGCATGTATTTCTACTGAGAGAAGACTATTGAGCATTTAACTCCACACTCTGTCCTGTCCTCTAATCTCCTCTCCTCTTCTGTTCCCTCCCTTTCGCTCTTTTCCTTCCCCCACCAGTTCGTCCCCTCTGCCTCTCCCCCCCCCCCCCCCCTCATTCGGCGTGGAACGTTTGGCAGGGAAGGCGGTGGGTGCTGCAGGCCAGTTCTCGATATTAGATGTCAGGCCTCAGATAGAGACTCAGGCCTGTGGGTAAACACTTTGACAGCTTCTACAGAGGATATTTTGTCTGTGAAATGGAGTCTGCATTACTCCAGGTGAAAAGAGACAGGAAAAGAGACAGAAAGGCAGAGGAGCGAGGAGTCTCATTCTCTCACACTAGCTACTGTAAATTCCTCCAATGTAAAGGCTTGCATTCGTTTGAGATCGGTGGACAAAACGTAAAAAATTAATCTATGAGCGGATCATTTTGTTGTCGGTTCATTTTTTTTTAGCATAATTAGTTTTGTCAGCATATTGTAATTAAACTAAATCATACTGCTACTAGGAATGAAACTCACTTATTTGAGTGGTTTTACAAAAAAATTACCGTTCAAATATTATTCCAAATCATCTAAATCTAAATAACTCAAACGGTAACTGAGAATGTTTCTGTACGTTACTAGACATCAGCACATTTTGCACCAACTAAATAGCATTAACAGATTATATGAGATTGTATGAGATCACACTATAGAATGAATTAACAGCAGTAAACGTCTCAACACCTCAGAATTGTGCGACTAAAATATAGGGACTTTATGTGACATCTTCCCTGTTTATGATAGGTATTAAAAATCATGAGCAGGGGACGCGTGCAGCCATGTGTGTGTGTGTTTGTGTGTGTGTGTGTGTGTGTGTGTGTGTGTGTGTGTGTGTGTGTGTGTGTGTGTGTGTGTGTGTGTGTGTGTGTGAGACACACGGTGGAGGGTACAGGGAGATTTCTTGGATGCATGAGCTTCAGTATGGCAAATTAAATTTGAATGCAAATGCAGCGGTATTTCTTGACAGTGGGTGATAAAAACCCTATTATGTTTAATGATATGCTTTGTGAATGTGCATGAGTGGAGAGTGGTCTGCAACTCAGGGGGCCATCTTCAAAAGTCTGCACACCCTCTCTTTGGTGGCTTTGAACAGCCGAGGTGCACAAATGTGTGTACACACTTTCGTATGTGCATGATTTTGGAGTTGACGGAGTTCACCGCGCAGCAACTTCTCTCTTGGAGCTTCACATGAAGCCCAAAGATTTCCCCTAAAAAAAAAAGAATAAAAAAAACTGTTGCATTTAGCTGAGCTTATTCAAACCTCTGAAGAATTACATGAATGCCTTCAAAAACATTTGAATAGCTCAGCTGAAGTCGTGTCCTTCACAGACTTTCATGTTTTTTCATCAGGTTTCCATGGTGCTCTCTGAGCTTTGCTGGAGAAGGATCATTCACATATTTTACGCTTCCAACAATGTTGCATCGAAACATTCTCTCTTCGTTTATCGAGTAAGACGTCTTATTTGTCATACCTAGAGGCTTGAGGGGAGTTGGAGTGTTATTTCAGACGACTTATAATGTGGCTTTCCAGCAGGAATGCTGAAAGGGGTTACGGCTGTGTGTTCTTTTCTCTTTCCTCCATTGATTTGTGTGAGTGTGGTGTATTTGTAGTGTGGGTGTGTGCGTCTTTGTGTGCGTCTAAAATATGAGCTGGTTCTCTTAATGAGGGAGTGAGTGTTTAGTGACCTGTCCATTCACAGCCTATTGATTTGGTTTGATGTCTCTGTAAACAGCCAAGCACTTTGTGGAGATGCATAGCAGGCAGGACCATAAAAGCAGACACATCAGTCATTGCACAAACATACTGCTTATGTCACCCCATGGCTACACGATAGATGATTTCCACAGTCCAGCTGGAACTGTAGTTAAAAGTAATGACAGTTTGCGAGTCAGTCATGCTTAGAATCTTTTTCGTTTCCTGGTTTGGTCATTTGTTGTTGTTATTCTAAGCCTTGTTCTAAGCCTTTCCTATATATGGATCTTTTATATCCACTTGGGTTTGATCCTTGTTCGTCTATTGGGAGGCATTATATGTGAATTATATACAGTAGGGGTTGAGTTTCATTTCCAGCTGCTAAACAGAAGAATGACAAAGCAGAAGGGAGAGGAAGTTTTGATTCTAAACAGTGTTTTTGTTCAAACAAGAGCCTACATGCTAGGCGCAGGCGCAGCAGTGCTTTGAGCTAAATGCTAACATGGCAATCCATCCAATAGACATTTCACTCAAAATCAAAAATATTAACCTCATTGTTAAAGTCAGGGTATCAATAAAATCACAAGGATTCATCCTCGGGGTCTATAAATGTCTGTACAAAGGTTTGTGCCAATTAATGATCCAGTAGATCCTGTAGATCCAGTAGATATTGAGATAATTTGCAGGATAAATGAAAACTGTGACCTGTTGATAGCACTACAGGAAAAGTCAGAGAATCACCACAATTCATCCTCGCAGCACCGATGACATCTATACCAAATGTCATGGCAAGCGACCCAGTAGCTGTCAAGACAAATCACAAAGACTATAAATGTAATAAATGGAAGCCTCATGGTGGTGCTCGAGGAAATATCAGGGGAACACCAAAGTTATCAGGACTCATCCTTCGACCATGAGTTTCTGTACAAAATGTCATTGAGTCCATTCAAATTGAGCTATATCTGGGTGAACCAAAGTGACCAACTAACAGACGGACAACGAGTATTTCACAGGAAGGAAGCTTCATTTTGCATTAGCAGCAACCAACAAAGAGGGTAAATTACATGAGAAAAAGATTTAAATAATGCTCTGTGTCTAATAATGGCCTGACTATCTTAATTTGAGATGAATAAAAATCACTATTGGGGAATTTATACTATAGCATATGTTTTTTAACACAAAACTCAAAATAATTAAATTCATATGTTGTTATTTTGGTTTGAAATATTATAAAATGTAGCGTAGGTTCTCGTTCAACAGCATTCCTTCACTGATAAACTGGACAGTACACATAATGCCCGGCTCACAAGATGCATGAGAATGGTTTATTAAGCTGAATGTTTTACTGCTTGCACAGTAGCAGCTTTGTCCTGTGGTGGGGCTCAGGGGTTTCTCCAGCCAGGTGGAATGAGAACAAACAAGCTGTCAGAAGTAATCACATCGCCCAGACACTGGACATGTGAATTCACCAACATATCTGTCCGTCAGAGCCTCAGAGCCAGTGGCCAGTGTCTGGGTGCCCCCCGGGCCACATCACAGACTGACAGAAAGGTTGGCACTGATGACGGCTGTTGTCTTTATGTTCCACAAACGAGGAAATTAAGCCATTCTTAGAAAACATCTAGCCCGAACTGACCAGCATGGACTGCGATGATTGTCTTCTCATTTAAATGAATAAACTAAGCCGATACAGTGGCTTGGCTTCTTCCAGAGCATGAAAATCCTTGTATAAAACCGCCAGTTTCTCTGGGTTAAATGTACACAAAACAGGTGAGAAACACTGCAGGACCTCATAAATGAATCTCTTAAATGCTTGTCCCCGGCCTTGTTTAAATTGCTTATCGTTTCATTTCATTATTCCATGTTCTTAATGCAATTTTGTTTACTTCCAAACAGGCACAAAGTTTGAGGGAGGGCTGCAGGGAGTCAAAAATGAACTGGAGTGGAATAAATATGCTTCGCTGCTAAATCCATGAGGGACCAGTCCTTCTCTCAAAACCTGTTTACCAGCAGAAAAAAAACATGAGCTCTCTTTTTAGTTTTAATCCTCTCCTTTTGAATGACAGGATTATTTTTTTTGTGGCGAGAAAACATTTGAGATAAGTATCACTATCTTTTCTTCCATCACTCCAACTGCAGGTTATTGAATATCCCAGTGGAGGGGAAAAACTAATTACGAAACGTGTCTGGCTAAGAGAGTTATCTGCAAGATAGCCTGCAGTGCAGCCATGTTTTAGCCCTTTTGTTTTTTTGTTGTGCAAACTAATTAGTTTTTTTCTCTTTTTTTTTTTAATGGAGAAATGCTCAACTGCTCCCCAAACTAGTAATGACCTTCCATCGGAATTATGACACCGGCAGATGTAAAGCTTTTGATTAAGCCCATTTACATGGAGCCCGCACTAGTTGAGACGTTCAGCTCTGATGATCAGGATTATAAGTCCCATTCTGTTTTGCCGTAGGTGGAGTGCTTTTCCAAATTGCTTTCATTATGAATACTAAATC
Organism: Eutrigla gurnardus; assembly: GCF_963514095.1. Lineage (NCBI taxonomy): Eukaryota > Metazoa > Chordata > Actinopteri > Perciformes > Triglidae > Eutrigla > Eutrigla gurnardus. Next base: position 14,840,981 of record NC_139916.1, on the reverse strand, counting down.
TCTCCCTAAACTTTGATGAAACCTTGAGATGATAGATTTACTTTGGTTTACATTGTTTCAGAGCTATTTCTTACAAACTTTGTTAAGAAGCTATCACTTGCACTTGTAATTTTGTTTGGCGGTTATTAATATGATCTACTTCAAACTAAGCTCCCTATTTAAAAACTGAAATTGACTTGGCTGAAGTAGTGGGGATGTACTGTATTAGTTCAGTATTTTCATCCTCAACTTTCGGATAAAACAATACAATTAGCCGCTCTAGCGGATGAATGCTCAAATCCCCGAAATGTGTTAGACTAATAGACTCTGTTATTAATGCAAGTCAAAAAGTCATGTTGACCATTTTCACACTAACAGATTACTCACTGCATGCTTAGGTAACTTAAACTATGTTCACAGGACTCAGGTTGGTTCATCCCTAATGCAGCTGCCGATTCTGTTCAACACATTGAAGTGAATGTGTAAAATGACCAGTCACTATTCCATTAAAAATATATGAATATTAAATTTGGATCCATGAAAAGAAAATGACAAAAAGTAATTTGATGATTTCTTTCGTCCTTGATTTTAGGATGATTTTATATCAACTACCACTCCCAGTGAACAAATCTAAATGCAAATATACAGTAAGTTCAGATAATTGAAGGAATAGCTTGACATTTTGGGAGAGAGTCTCATTTCAGAGACTGTGACTCTCTCCTCCCATGTCTCTACACTAAATATGAAGCTACAGCCAGCAGGCAGATAGCTTAGCTTAGCATGTTAATAAGTGATGTTTTGTTAAAGAATCACAGTCACACACACACACACACACACAGCGGGGCTCTTTCTTCATAATTAACTTAATCCTAAACTAAACTAAACTGCGTCCTGGCACTAGCTTCATATTTAGCATAATGGTATCGATCTTCTCCATTAGCCCCTAGCAAGAACATGAATAAACGTGAGTTTTAACCAACGGTTTTGAACTATTCTTGTAAGTACCTTCACAAATTGTTCACCGACTAATTGTGTTATATCTTAAATTGGTCATGTTTGCAACCTGAAGCACTGACAATAACATTGAAATGTATACCACAAAACATATAAGACATAAGATGTGAGGAATGAGTTAACCTGCTAAACTTTAGTTCAGGGTGCAAAAACAAGTAATGGAGGGCATTTATCATGACCTAGCTTTGAAGTGAAGGGACAAAAATAATAATGCATTGCTGTCTTCCGCTGTGTTGGCTTGAAACCTGGGTATATTAGGAAGGTCTGCCTGCCCTATAGGGTACTGGGGGAATAGAAATGGAAAGGAAAGGATGGAGGCTGTCAGTGAAAAAGCAGGAGGAATAAAAAGAGTGTTCTCTCTGTATGTGCCACAGGACCTCACCCCCGGGACTTATCTCCCGTGCCCGTGTTGCCGATCCGTTAATGGCTGGCATCATAACTCTCTGCGCAGAGGCTGTTTGCTGCGGCTTCTGTCACAGGTTCATCATTACGCTGATAGCTTAACACTCGGAAAGGAAACAAAGTAGCCTCCCACTGGTGTAGATCAATCCTCTGACACCAGGAGAAACCCTGAGAGTACATCCACAGCACTAATACAACCAACCGAGAGGATAGAGGAAAGTATATAAACCTATTCAGAGCCATAGACTGGAGCACTAATAAAGTGCCTTGAATCACTCTAGCTGTCCTTCACAAATATATGGTACAGAATCTAGTTTCCAACGCCAAAATTATTAGTGAACAGCTTATTTGGTTTAACTGAATCCAGATAAAATATTTATATTTGTTTCTGTTGGTTTTCTTTTACAGTATATATTGTCTTCCTATGTGTATCTGTTTGATGGGGGGTTGGGGGGAGTGTAGGCAATATGATTATATAATATGTATGCATGTTTAAAAGTAGAGCCTCGAGTCATTTAAATACAAAGTTGTTATAGGTGAACATTTCACAAAAGTGAACCACAGTGAACAAAACATTTGGCTTTTGAAATTTGTTCTTCTAGGCATACATGATCATGGGGATAAATAAACAATATAGCCAGCACAGATTAAAACTATTGCATAACAGCTACAAATGATATGTGTGAAAATAGAATAACAAACTCTTATAGATTGCTCAGTATGTCCTGGGCACACACCTTATAATATTATCCAAGTATAATCTACAGCAGCTTTTATCTGGATCAATAGTCATGATGTGCAAATATGCACAACTGTATGTGCTGGGTAATAGCAAAAGTAATAGTAATAGTTTTTGCGACACTTGAACATTTGTTCTAACCGAATAATCACAATTGTTGCCATGTTTCATTCATGAGAGTTCTATTTGACAGGTTATAGCCCATCATGGACCTTCGGACAAACATACAAACAAAAACAAAGTCACATCCATTTCTCAACAATAAGATCTGTAACCACTGGTTTGACTGATTATTAAGAGATTAATGCCTGATTAAATGAATTATTCCACCACTCTTTCTGGTAGAATTATAATTGAATGAAGTGTGTGTGTGTGTGTGTGTGTGTGTGTGTGTGTGTGTGTGTGTGTGTGTGTGTGTGTGTTTTAATCAAACAATCAAACTGATTGTTGTCGGATGCAGGATCCCAACCAAGAGAAATAGCCAATTTAGTGTTGCCTAAAAACACAATTTCACACAAGCTTAATTGTATTTGTATTATAATTTAATAAACAAAATAATGAATGGAAATTAATTAATTCAGTGCAGCATGATGTTGATTTAGTTAATTATGGTTCCATTTAGAATAAAATAGACAATAAAGCAGGATATGCTTTAGGTTGTTATGTTATTGACAGGTTGCTACAACAGCGTTGTCCGGTCTGGGAGTTGTCCGTCTCTCCGTCCTAAGAACCATTTCACAATGTGTTTTTAGTTCATGGAAGTTGATTGTCAGTCAGTCACTTACCCACTGCTGCCATCTTACCTGGATTCTCAGCCCCACCTCCAAAACTACTGTCATAAATCATATTATAGTATGTCTGAAAAAAAGTCATATTATATTTGGTTTATTTCCAATCCAAATGTCTCTCTGCCCAAGGCCCTATCTGTCATGGAGGCTCTTGGCAAAGTTTCAGGATATAAGTGAAGTGTTCCCGGGTTAACAACATTGCCTTGAATAGATTATTTTCACACTTTCAGTTCAAAGTAGTCCCTGAGAAGTTAACATGTCTAGGAGTAGAAGTAACACGAAAGTACTCGCTCTACCTCAAGAGCTCGTCCTCCAATCGGAAGATCGGTGGTTTAAATCCCAGCTTCTCCAGTCCACATGCCAAAGTGTCCTTGGGCAAGATACTGAACTCCAAATTGCCCCCGAAGGCTATGCTGCGTGCAAGTGTGTGTGTGTTAGATTAGATTAACTCCTGATGGGCAGGCGGCCCCTCTGCCATCAGTGTATGAAGGTGTGTGAATGGGTAAATAGACTGAATGTAGTGTAAAAGCGCCTTGAGTAGTCGAAAAGACTGGAAAAGCGGTCTATAAATGCAGGTCCATTTTCCATATTCAAAGCAAACATTGTTGCTTTAGTTGATAGCCTCAAGCAATATTTTATTCATTGGAAGTCTCTACCTCTTTCACTCATTGGCCGGGTTAATGGTATAAAAAAAGAGTATGCTCCAAAAATTCTTCTATTTTCCAATGCTTAGCTATTTTTATACCCACTAAATTTTGAATTTTAATTGAATGAACTGTTCTGTCTTTTATTTAGGGATGGTAATGTGCCACGCATTGGTAAGAGACGTGAATCAAAAGGTTTGGGGGGTCTTGCACTCCCAAATTTACAAATGAATTACTGGGCAGTGAATATCAGAAGCCTTTTACACTGCATACGACCAGATCAGGAAGATATAGTTCCTCTCTTGGTCCAACTAGAAAAAAAAACCTTTGTCCTCTTTACTGTTTCTCTCTTCCATTCCCTTTAAGAAAATGTGGTGACAACCCAGTGGTATAACAATCACTCAGGATCTGGAATCAATTCCAATAAGCCTTTAATTTGAAACATCTTTCAATATCTGGCCCAATCTCTCAAAATACTGTTTCCCCCATCATTAAATGATGGATGCTTTGAGGTTTTGAGGTGGCAAACATTGGTGTTATTAGCCTGATCACATTGATGGCACGTTTGCCTCATTTGCCCAGTGAAACAAAAAATGAAGATACCATTGTTTCTGCTATCTGCAAGTTAGGGATTTTGTACTAAGAAACACTTGGAAAAGATATTCCCTAACCCCAATCAGTTAACATTTCACAGAATAGTATGTTGAATAATATATCTATATATAATAATATACCAAAATACCTCGCAAATCTACAGTAACTTCCTGTACACATCAGAGCGGAGTATGCCGTATCAATACTGCAAATACGCCACGCTGACAGGCCTCCTTGTTCCTCTGAGCAGTAGCTTATGTCAGACTTTACGGTCAAACCAGTAAAACACCAGTTCTCCCAACTTTTAAATGACTTCCCTTGGGCTGCATTGAAGAGTCATCATAAGGCTGAGAAGCTTGGCTCTTAACTTGCATTTTAATATTCTATGCTAAAAAACACATTTCACACATTCATGTTTTAAGATCTGCGGCTGTGAAGGGAAGTCGAGAGCCTCCAGTTCAGGCTGTAGTTGCTGGCTCATACATAAGTTGGTAACAGCTGTCAGGTTCATTTCTGCAGTGATGTGCTTAGGAAGATGTTCCTTTCTTTAACATAGACATTTACAGACAACCACCCTCTCCTAGCTAGCTTGTGTTGCACTAGTCTCTGTTGGTTTAGCGGGTTCTTTGATCATCATTCCTTAGTTTTGTTTTAACTTTAAGGTAAATGTGTATCTTTGCTGCATGAATTTGAGCACCTAATTTCTTTAACAACATTATCTTGTTACGTTTCAACTATATATCTTCCATGAGGCTTCGGAGCAGTGGTGTTTCATTGTTGAGCTCAAATTGCCTTCTCACTGACTGTTGTCACTTGGGTTACATCTGCAATTTATTCTGAATTATACCATGGTGCTTAAACATAATGTTTTGCTAAAAATTATTAAGATTGCACGTCATCCAAGTCATAGGATATCTAATCATTTGGAGGGAATATGGGCATGGGTACAATTATCATCATATGAGATGAATATCATATTCATTCATGTGAATGGAAGAACCAGGATATTTAAAAAAAAAAAGCCACACACACACACACACACACACACACACACACACACACACACACACACACACACACACACACACACAGAAAGTAGTTTATGAAAGCAATTAGTTTATTTATGTATTTATTACTTTACAGCTATTTCTCACATTTTTATGTTTTTATGAGTTTTTATTTTTATTAAGTTTTTTCCCCTAACCTCTCTTTTTGTTACTTTGTATGGTGTGTTTCTTAACATGCTTAAATAAATATATATATATTACAATAATGAATATATTAATGATTTGTTTTATTGTCTATAGACCACTGGAGGGCAAGTGTATTTGATCATTAGGCTTAAGGATTCCTTTGCCACTCATTGAAGAAGCATCATTCTACTACGACTATGGAGTCCCTGACATTTAAACCCGTGTGGGTTGTTAACACCTCAATGTCACATAAGACACATTTACATCATTATGTTAACATGACACTTACTCAAGACTCAGGTGAGTTGGAATGGGAATAGTCCGGAAAACACCCCTGTGACGAGATGCTACAACGGGATGTGACCCTCATGTAGCATCACACGACACACACGGGTCCCATACAGAACCTGTTTTCACACATACGGCTAATAAACTTGCACACAACACTCTCTATTCATACTTTGTGTATCTTCATACTTTGCTGTACACTATTGTGAATACGTTTCCTGTGTACTTTCTGATGCTGTTTCCTGGTTGCACATTTGGCTCAAGAGGTACTGCTATTAGTGCCCCATTCTCCGCAAGGTCAGTGCCTTTACAATGGTTTCCCTCTGCACTTATAAAGATTGCTACGTTTGTCAGGTCTGTTGTGTGAGACCTGGACCCTTTCAGAGGACAGGACCCTGTATGACATGGGGGAGACAAAATGCAATTAAACATGTGTCGTGCCATCTGTAGGTCTGGGAAAGAGCTCATATGCAGTGACCAGAAGGGTTAGATGGCATGTTGCAATACTGCGGCTGTTTGGCTGATGACTTGGTTGGACCTGGTTGATGTCACTCATGTGTCGATTATATAATCCGGGGTATATTGACTCCTGGTATTCAGAAGCTGTGGCGCCTCTCTAAAGTATTTTGTTTCAGTGCAGTAGGTAAGTAAAGGGAGACTGGACTCTGGTCTGTAAATCATCGGTTAGAGAGCCTAAAGACTATTCATGTTATCAATGAAGCTAGCAGAAGTGAAAGGCAACAGAGAGAGAGAGATAGTTTCTGTTACAAAAATCATCCCCTCCTGACACCTCCCATCATTCACTTTTTTCATTCTGTGGACCCAGGAAGAAAATAATATTGAATAACCCCCTTGGTCAAATATTTTTTGAGGAACTTCAGGCGGTGTGATAAATTAGGTGGCCCTGTAGATCAATAGGGCCTTCTTTCGTCATAGCTCAAGATGGGATTTGTCAAATTCAGGGCTAGAGAAAAGCCCATTAAGTTCATCACACTGACTGGCTGTAATTTGGAGGTAAGAAACAACAAGACTGTGTGTGTGTGTGTGTGTGTGTGTGTGTGTGTGTGTGTGTGTGTGTGTGTGTGTGTGTGTGTGTGTGTGTGTGTGTGTGTGAGAGAGGGATTAGATTTATCTTAGATTTAGCTTGTCAAATCCAGTTAATCAGTGGTCATATACAAATAACCATGAAGGGAATGCAAGTACAAAATTAAAATGAAACACTTTATTAATATGTATTATTATTTATTAAGATTTGACAATGAACATTCCCTGAATCTGCAATACTTGCTTGTTTTGGCCACTTGGGGCAGCGCATCAACCTGCAAGCATAGGCAGCATTTGAAGTTGACTTTCTTGCCACCTGATTTGTAAGTCCAATAGTCACTCAATATGTGAATATATGATATACATTTCCAGCCCTTTAGCTGCAAAATGTTCCACTATTTTTATCTCACGAATCACGTACCCTACATTGCCTGTCTGTGGTTTTGGTGCTAGACCTGTAGCGTATAGTCACGTTTTACTGAAAATAGCTGCCTTCTGTGGCTGGAAATGAGACAGATGAGAGTGATCCAAGCGGCAGGCCTTGAAACCAAAATGATGACTCAAAAGACGCTGAAACACACTGTAGAACTGAGGAGCAACTGCAGAGTTGGTGATAAATCTCTGTGGCTTTGTCACGAAGAGCTACCCTTTTCATATATATGTAATAATCTGGCTCATCAATCATACAAACATATTGACTTCATCAGCAGCTCAGGTACAATTTGCATTAATTTCTCTTAAAAAGACCCATTTTATATGTTCAGCATGTAACAATCGTGATTTTTCTTAACAGAGTGGAATTTCTTTTTCCAGCCAGATGTTAATTAGGTTTGATGGGATCACTTAATTTAGTAGCTAACACTGATAGAATGGTTAATGTAGTTATTAAACCTAAGTATACCGAACATGAATACACAAAGCATAAATTATCTACAATGTTCAGCCACAAATACAATTATTATTAGATGGTTGCACTCGGTTGGTTTAGTATTACTTCACTTTGCATCTTTAAAACTTATGTAGTCTGCAAAAGTTTTTGTCTGAATTATTTGTCCATGCGTTGGACTGCACAACCGCTGAATGTTTACGTTTGGGGGAGGTCACCGTGGCAACGTTTCTGCACACTGATGTTATGTGCATGCTCTTTACAGCAATACCCAAGGAAGGAATAAAAATCATAAGCGTGTCAAAAGTTTTAATTATACACTTCATTTGCCTAAAACAAAAAGTAATTCCTTGTAACAACAAATTGTACCTACACTGTACAAAAGTGCAGAAGAACTCTGTGTGCGGCTCAGGGATGTTTTAAATTGTGTGTTCTCATAAAATATTCATGAATTCAGTTTAATGCTGGGAAATTAAAGGGGGAACCACAGAACAGCGACGCACAATTAAAGCAGGGATCATCTCAGCAGTACTAAATCCTAATATGTCACTTGGTTATGCTACATATACAGACAAAGCACTGGACTACACAGTGTTGCTCTGGATGACCGTCATCAATACTGGATTATGTTATAAATCCTTTGGTTCTTCTTACCTCTTCATCATGTTGCCCTATAGATTCGTATGTCACTCACAAACCGAAAAATAAAAAAAATGGCATCCTGTCATTTGCTTTTACATGGGCACCATTCAAACAGCTCAACTTCTGGCATGCTAATGGCTGGGAGTCTTAATTAAAATGTCAAGGTGGCGTGATGTCCCATTAAGGCTCCCCTCCCCTCCCCATGCCTTTTCTGCTTCTGATCCTCCCCAGGGACCTATTAGCCCAGGCCAAAATGATTGAAGTTCAAAGAGGTGAGCCCGAAGGTTGGACGCTCATCGCTTCGCGCTTCGCCGTCATCCCAGCATCCTCCAACCCTGACCTTTAGCAAGACAGCCGTCCCCGCTAATGTGCTCGCATATCTAATGAGAGAGGGCTTTAGACTCAGACCTCCCTGTCAGCTGTGTCGGCGATAATGCCACCAACAGTTACCCACCCTCCTCTTCTAGCACGCCTCCATCCAGCTCCACACTGACTAAACACAAAAAAAAAAAAAAGCCAAAGTAATTTGTCAAGCTCTCCTGTCTCTCATTGTTGGACGATCCTTTGGCACTTTGCATCTTTTGATTCACCTTTTCCCGCTTTCTCTCTCCTTCTCTCTCTCTCTACTTCTCCAGCTGTCTTTCTCTTTTCTTTCCCGTAGCTGTTTTGCCCATCTCTGTCTACTTCCTTCCAAGGAAAGGTTATTGGAAAGGACAGGGCAGTGCCTGCTTTTCATAACAGGCTCCTGTGGCTGTCACGGGGTGGCAGGGCCATTCTAATGAGCCTCTCTCGCGCCCGGATGCAATAGAGCTTTAAACACATGAATCAGATTGTGAGTCAATAATCTTATTGAAATCGGCAAACCAAAGTAGGACGTCACTGTCCAGGTAGAGTCGTCCACCAGCGGACAGAAATGGCAGGTGTAACTACTGTACGGTTGTTTAACCTGAGATGATGATGTAAGTCAAACTTCATCTCCACCAGACATTTGAATAGTAACCGCATTAAAAACAGCATTGGGATGTTGCTAACAAACCTGTGTCTGTGGGAAGCCTGGTTTCCCTTGGGAACAGTGGTGAAGCGGGCCAGAGTGGTTGTGTTAATGATGAATGTTCGTGTGTGTGTGTGTGTGTGTGTGTGTGAGAGAGAGAGAGAGAGAGAGAGAGAGAGAGAGAGAGATTGTGGTCACACAGGACTTTCAACAGCGTCGGTCGCATCTCTTCTCGTACCTCCAACCCATCTCCACCACTGTGGCTGCACTCGGACACGCGACTCTCGTTCCACGAGTCTGAAACCTTTCGGGACCTCCACAACCCTCCATCTTGACCTCCCCAGAGACAATTATTCCCACCCAGCAGCCCACTCCACCCCCACTTCTTAATGGCTGTGGGTGGGATGGGGTCAAGGTAATCACTGGGCCATGAATATTTGTACCCACTCACTTCATCAGTGTGAGATTACCAACAGGGAAATCAATGAGCAGTGCCCTAATGAAGGATCTATACTTGTGCCCAATGGGCCTGTTAGTTTTTATCTTTCCTCCTAATATGGTATCAATGAGGTCCCCGGATACTGTGGCGCATGTATCATACAGTATGTGGCACTGGCGTATCACTGCTGGTCACAAACCGTGGCGGAACATGCAAACTTTCATCGTGTTCAGGTTGTTTTAGTCGTTCATTCGACCACATCAAGCAGCGGGGTAACTTTCATCAGCAATCAAGCTGAACAACTTTCCACATGCTGGATGGGCTATGTTACATTCAAGTGTTGTGTGTCAATAAAAAAAAAAATACAACTCTGACAATGATATTAAGGAATTATATAAATGTCTTATGATCCAGGCTGAAATAACCTAATAGAGGACATAGCATTTGTGTGTTATGAATGGCAAATATCTTGTGAGCAATGATGGTGCAGAAGTACAGCTAGAGGAAACCCCGGAGTCGTGATTGATATTTTACGTGGGCTATACATTTTCTAGGTTGGCACACATGGCTTTCCATCGTGTATACAGACACCGACTGCACTCACATGACTCACGCATATACAGACAGTATGTGTGCACACAAAAAAACAACAACACACCTTTCTGAACAGAAACACACAGCGTCTCAGGTACATAACACACATTGAGATACATACGCAAACACACAGAAATGCCTGGCCCTCGGTCTGCCGCGCTCCAGCGACCCTATCTTATTAAAGCCTGTCAGCATAGCTAGCACTATCATAAGCTTTTTATTATTGACTCGGAAAATATGATAATTTGGAAATCACAGGCCGCCTCCTAAAGACTCCACCGTCACTTTCAATTTTAGCTGCTCTCCCTTCTTTTAATGGGAATGATGAGATAGCAGGAACTTCACAAGCTTCATGAGGTACACACTTTCTCCCTTCTCCCCAGTATATTAAATTATTTATTTATGTTTTTTTTAATTAGTACATTATAATTGAGGTCTGTCACCTATTGCACCTTCAAAGAAAGCTAAAACAAATTTAATTAAAAGTGGTATCTCCTTTCATAGGGGAAATTGAATTATGTTTGAAGTAGGAGAGATTGACAGTTGACAATACAGTATGTTTTCTTTATTAAATCAGTTTCTTTACCTGTTACTTTTGGTTTTAATATTGCTTCGTTAAAATCCTATGCTAATCCATTTCTATCACACAGTGCGATGCCAATAATTTTTTGGGATGTGGTTGTGTGTGTTAAATAAGTATATGCAAATTAAATTTAGCATCATTGATCTGAAACTAAAAATTTCTATTTTGCATTAATTAAAACAAGTTTTCGAAAGAAGCAGTTCGTTTACAGATAGTACATTTATAGCTGGAAGTACACCAAGATGCCTAACTTGTCCACCCACAGATTTTCACTTCTTCCCCTATCAGCTCTTGTCTCCCTCCTCGCTCTTAGGGCTCTCAGCATTCTGGGATTACCTCCCTATCTATTCTTTGCATTCCCAGAGGCTCGCCGTGTGATCCATAATTCAACAGTGCCCCTATTTCTGGCCAAACCAGAATTTGAACTGTCCCATAATCTCCATCTGGCACTTGGAGGCTTAATCGGAGTAAACACTGTTGCTTCAATATTTTATTGACCCTCCGTCTTGATAAGACATAATTGGCATTTCTAATCTGGAGCAAGGAAATCTCGGGAACAGGTCCACGGTGTAGCGGAGTGGTGCGCCACATGGGTGGTCAGTCTGAGGAGGTGGCGGGGTAGTGGGGAAAGAGAGACAGACCAACATACAGTAGAGTAATCCTCGTTTCAGAAAGCATTCTTGTGTTAATGGGGGCCCTGCTCTCTCCCGGAAGGTGCAACAGGAAGGCAGCCCTGAGCTGTGGTCTAAGAAAACACTCGGGGCTCTTTGATTGGGCCTATATAATCCCTCTCCATTTGAAGAAGCTTGACCCGGAGAAGCTGCTCCAAGAACAATGCTGGAGGGCAAGGACGATTCTGAGAAAAGCAATAAACGGGGCCCTCTCATGGTTTTAATTCAAATCATATTGCCCCAGTTAAGGAATGCGATTCCTACATTACTTAAAATAAAGAGCATTCTCGTAATGCTTCATGGTATTCAGAGTATTTCAGGCATTAATCTTGTGTGGATCTGGTGGGCTGTACATTTCATTTGAATTGAGCAGAAAGACATCTTAATCAAAAACAGAACCACGTGAATTCATGTTTAAATGCAACATTTGTCTCCGCTTTGCATTATGTGGGCCACAGGACAAAGATATTACAAATAAGACCTTAAATGCTGCAACGCTCGCTCAGCCAGTGATGCGATTTGGAAGGTGGCTCTCCAGCATTTAACCCCCTCCCTCCCTCTCTTTGATCTCGCCTGTTATTGTCGTCTCACAATCCCAGTTTTGAGGGGGCAGCTTCTTGGCCTTTCGCCCATCTCCCAGGCTTTTCTAGACAGACTCTGAAGGAGCAATTCCCCCCCAAAAAATCGGCATTACACTTTTTTCACTCTAACAAATGAGAAGACTGATTAACAATCCGCACACCTGCATACAATTTCACACCGACTTAAACAACAGAATGGGTTAGTGGAAGGGAGAGCATCTGACAGATACGTATCCATGCACATTTTGCATTGAAAACAGATTCCATTAGGGCCAAAGGTATTTCTCCCCGCGGCAGATCTTGTGAAAGTGAGAAAGATGGAAAATTGGCCAAGGAGAGCAGCTGAGAGCTCTAATGGATCAAAATTACCCCCGTCACAAAGTTTGGACGAGAGCTGACAAAATTGCTTTTTTTCCCACTAACCCCTTTTCCCTCCCTTCCCTCCCGTCCCTCCCTTCCCCTCTTCCCCGCATCTCAATATGAAACGCAGACAGAGAAATCCATCTGTAACGCAGGCATTGTCAGCGCCTCGCAATTTACACCCATCCTTCTCTGCAGCTGTTCCTGTGCTTGATGGCGTGATAAATTAATCTTTTTCCGTGCCACTGCGTCAATTCTTTTAAAAGAATACATTAAGACACATTTTTTTTTCTCTCTTCCTGAAGTAAACATTTCTTTCTGTCTCCTCTCTCAGTCACCATGACAAATCATATTCTCAGATGAAGAGAGGGAGAGAAAGCGGGGAGAAAAGAGGGCAAATGGGGAAATGAGAAGCGAGAGCAACAGGGACGAGGAGAAAAAAAGGGGAGAGATTTTTGGAGAGCTGAAGCGCAGACTCAGTCAAAGCGTGTGATTTAAGTGTTCGTCAACATTTCCTGAAGGCAAATATAGTGGTCATAGCTGATCAAGCATAATGTCTGACATTCATTCTCATTGCCAGAGACGACAGAATGAGCGGTGCTCAGGCTGATTCCCCCGGCAGTCCAACCCATGAAAATCAACAGGCGACCGTCATTTGTCTCCGTTTGTCTCCGGAGCAACACAAATTGTCCATCAACCACAGCACGCATCACACTGGAATTTATATTGCATCTCCAATCCTCATACATTTTCATTGTCGTAAAGATCTAAATCCCCCGTTTCTGTCGCCGTTGCTGAAAGATACCACCAGCCAGCTCAGACTCTTGTTGTCGATTAGGTTCTCAAATGACTATTAGCTGAAATGTGCTCCACGTAGACGGACACAGAACCAATAAATATGTATACATCTTTCCTTGCTGCTGTTATAGCTGTACTCCAAGCATTTGAACAATATACAGTACGCAAACATACAGTGTTGCACAAGGTGCATGGCATGAATATACAGGGTGGCCCATGAAGTTGGAATGATTTGCAAATGTATTGTCTTTTATAGCGCCAAACAAATGGTATACATTAATTCTTTACATCTGGGTTATTGTGACACATAATGCAATCATTGCATTTGGTCAAAAGTGATTACTGATGCATTTAAATAGGAATAAACAGAGGATTGTGTCTGAAAACAAAACATTCAAACTTAATGGGCAACAGAGGTCCTTCAAGTGGCCAAGGGGTCCTTGGAAAAATAATACAATAATTATTAATAAATAATTAATAGGATGTATATGTGCAATAGCCAGTAAGATATCCATTATCATAAGCTACAAATATAAAAATGGTCTAAATTATGAGCTAAAAGCAATAGATGGTTTGATTAGAAAGCTAGAGTTAACAGATAATGGTTGAAACATAACAATATCCATTCCTGTAAAATATTTAAGAACATACAGTATTTCGAACATGTGTGGTAGTGGTGTTACGACAACATTTGACTGATATCAAGTTCAGGTGGGTTTAACTAGATCGAGTTTCTCATCGCATTGGGCTTTTGAAGGTAACTTACAAGGGTTGATGCCACTCATCATTGCAGATAGGTAAACCCCTGAATTATCTTCTTTCAACACGATATTAAACCTTTAAGCTTCACATGGCAAAGGCGTGCCCTGGAGTTGGACTAACCAAGATCCGCTTGGCTTTCAGCGCAGCCAGAGAAGCGCTTTGAACGAGAGAGCACACAGGTGTACCTGGAGATGGATGAGAGGGGGATCAAGATCCTCCGGGGACACGGAGACCTCCAACTCCCCTCAGAGCGGCAGCCCCTGCTGGGCAAACGTATCACTCAGCCTCTGCTTCTCTCAAAACACCTTGGACCACTTTAAAAAGAAAAGCTACTTTGGGGGAGATTTACATTGGCACAGATGGGTTGTTAAGGTAGTTTTCTCTCAAATAAAGAATGCAAAGAAAATCGGCATGCATACAACCTGGCATTCTGGTACGCTCAACAGACCATGAGGGTAAAGTGGGGAAAGTCCATGTGAACAATGGTGTTCATCACCTTTATTGTTTAATATTTATATGGACGATCTCTCCAAGAGTCTCAATGCATGTCGTACTGGCTGTATGGTCGGTGATTGTCTAATCAATCAATTCAGCCCGTGCACTGCTGGGCTACAACAGCTGCTAAGCCTTTGCACCCAATATGGGATGGAGTATGATATTACATATAATGCTAAAAAGAGCAATATTTTGATTGTGCGCAGTAGAGATGATCACCAGTCGAGGTTTCCAGCTTTTTATTTATCTGGCTCTGCCCTCAGGGAATGCAATGAGGTTAAATACCTTGGACACTTTTATCTCAAATGATTTTTCTGATGATAAAGATATGTATAGAAAATGTTGTAAATTGTACGCTCAGGCGAACATGCTGTGCCGTAAACTCAGTATGTGCTCTGTTCCTGTTAAAGTTGCTCTATTCAAGACATTCTGTACTCCCCTCTATACTGCACACCTCTGGTCCAGTTATAGAGTAAGTAGCCTGAGACGACTCACTGTGGCCCATAATGACAGTATGAGGCTGCTGCTCAGAGCACTTAGATGCTCTAGTGCTAGTCAAATGTTTATTAATGTTGGTGTTCCCACCTGCTCTGCTGTTCTGCGTAATTTAATGTACAAAATGATATGCAGAATGGATGCTTCGGACGCAGTTCTGTAAAGTATTCCTCGAGAATGTGGAGCCACTGGAGCTTGTGTCTATATTAGGTTTGTCTCGTCTGTTTGTTTTTTGTTTTGTTTTTATCTTGTTGTATATGTCGTTTGTGTTATGGACCTCCCAGTGGGCGAGACTGGAATAAAGCTTCAATCAATCAACCTCATAATTCTGTGTAAGAACACTCACACATGCCATACGGTATATTATAATGCACAAAATATGCATTTGAATGGCATTGAAATTCCATGAATTGACAAGAAATTATGGAATAATAAGATGATGTCCCTGTAAAAACAATGTCCACGACCGGTCAGCATGGCAGAATGAAAAGTTAAGAAATTGTGCACATGCACGTCTCCTGAACTCTCCTCTGTGTGTCATGAATTGATATGTGTACCTTATAGATCACATACAAATCATCTGTCTATTTTTGTCCTACTTTCAAGCTACCCTTTAAAAAAGTCTTTACACCCTCCGTTTCACACTGAGGATATGCAGCTACAGCAGATCGGTTACATGTGAGGATGGTTAACTCATCACGATAAGAGAAAAGCTGAAACGTGACTAGACGCCGTGTTTTAGTCTTGCATCACCCAGACCACACAGAATGTTCTGTATTATTCTGAAATCTTCAGGCCCCTCTCACTTTAGGTGCTTTGGTTACGAGAGATAATTTCCTGTGTGCCAGTTCCCATGGAGACTTGCTGAAGACGCTGGTGCAGGTGCGAGTCAAGCAGCATGGAGAAGAGGGAGAAAAAGTGAAATGATGCAATACCCAGATGGTTTGGTAAGCCTGGTTTGAAAACACAACTCATCATAAAACATTAAATAAATACACCATGTTTCTCTCAATTGTGTCTGATCATTAAAAAGAAAGAAAGAAGGAAGACATGACATTGTTATGAAAAAACAAAAAAGACGCGTTTGCCCACAAGATATTCATTGTCATGTTTGTGAACTTTGCGAGGTCAGACGTCTCATCTGGGACATTAGGGGGAGCACGGACCTTTCTCGACAGCATTTCTGCGTGCGGAGTATAGTGGGAGGCCCCTGTTGTGACCAAATTAAAGGATCTTCTTTTGTTTGACAAACTCCACAGGGGAGATCAAGCGTAGGCAGAAATCCTTTTTGCTGCCGTTCCTAAGATTTCTCTCTCTCTCTCTCTCTCTCTCTCTCTCTCTCTCTCTCTCTCTCTCTCTCTCTCTCTCTCTCTCTTTTTTTTTTTTTTTTTCTCCCGCAAGGAAGAAAGGATGTGAGGCACTGTCAAGACGAGCCCCCCGCAAAGAAGCAATTAAAAGCCCGGCCTTGTGAAGGTCTCGCCGCGGTACAGCCGGAGAAAAAAAAACAGCCTCGTGGTTGGTCGAAACGGGAAAAAAATAAAAAGCTTCCATCGGTTATTTGATAACGGTTTGTTACAAGTTTACCAAAACAGCAGCCGCGTGCCATAAAGGAGACTCGCATGTGCTTGTCAATGATAAACTGCATACGACCAAGTTGATTTTCATTCCTCGCTGATGAAACATCCGACTTAAAAAAAAAAAGAGCTTTGATATTGTAAGTGCGTGTCAGACTGCTGTGTGGAAACGAGAAGACGACAGAAAGGACAAGAAAGCCGATGTTTTAAAACCTTTCACACCTTCGAGTAATCATTTGGGTCAAGGAGTCTTTAAATGATAATGTGTGCTACTATAGCGAATGTATATGCTGCTTTGCCAAATGTGGTTTTAAGAGGCCTGTTGCAGTTGATTCCGCGCTCCTGATGCAATCCGGGGTAAGGTTTGCTCTCATTACATCGGAGGTTGTCAGCTCCTTTCTTTGTGTAATTGTGGTGCCAATCACGATGGGGGCTGTTTGGATGCATGTTGAGCATTTATGGTAACGATCCTAAATTGTTGTCGTGGTGAATTAGCATTATCTTGCAGTCTTGTGCGTAGGGTGACATAAGAGAAACTTGTCTCTGCTTGCCGCTGCCAGTTGGCATCAAGAAATGGGGTTTTGAGACACGGAGAAGGCGTGTGGGAAGGAAAAGAGGATGAGAGAGATTTTCAGAGGAGAGGGGGGGCACGATTATCGCGGCGCTATGATTTCAGATGGATGAGGATTCACAGACACGGGAGAGTGACAGATAGAATGATACAGGGCTGCTGTGTAATCATTACTGCATGGGCGTGATTTAGAAATGCTGAGGGGGAATTCTGAGCCAAAATGAAATGTTTGATGGGAAATTTAAATAATGGTGAAACACTGATACTGACGTACATACCCAGAAGGTAAATCATTAGCATTAGCCTTAAGTCTTATTATAAGGTCAGGGTTAGGTTTAGCTTAAAGAGTTAGGGTTACAGATGTTGTGGTTATAGGTTTAGCATTAAGCTGGATTTATGCTTTCGTGTGGGTATGACAGTTAAACCCATAGGCTACTAGTAGTAGTAGCTGATGCATGCACTCTCAAAAAGACCTGAGTTTGATTAGGAAGCTATATGAGGTATCAACAATCAACATATCAAGACAAAAGCAAAACAATAAAGAGGGTTGGTGAGGTTGGAAGGGCAGCATTGGCTGGTTAATGGTTGTATTTCTTCCATGGCATATTTTAAAACAGGAGTTACAGCCTGCCTTGAGGACACGCAGACCTGTGGCTGCCTTGGCTCTATGGACCGAAAATCTGTTTTATTTTTAAATATATGGCTTAACCAGAGGGTATGTGAAATTGTAATTCTTTTACTTTTATATATTGGGCTAATTTAACTGCCACTATTTGTCTTATTTTCAGTCCCTTGCCAAATAATTAGATTGTATTAGTATTTATGACTTTTGCAGCTTTTTAAATATTTCACTAAGGTTCTAATAATGCTGCTGTGCAGGCTTTCCTGGTAGCAGCCTGTGGGTGCACTGGGGGGCCGTCTCCATGTTGCAGGTGAGTGGTATGTTTTGGTTTATAGTTGTATCAAATCTGGTGCATCACTTCATGTTGCCTGAGTAATGTTTCTTTTCGCACCAGCACTTTTATCTTTTGTCAGAACAATATAACTGCATCAGCATCAGTGCCTCAACTCATTCATTTTAAAGCATGCACCTGCACCCTGTTGATAGACTGGGGGTGAAAATTAGCTTTTAGCTTCACCTCTGTATAATGCAGACGTTGTATAAGTGTGTTTATTAAGATGTGGTCCCTGTCATATAAACTTGTAAATAAATATTAAGTCAAGAACTTGATCACAACGTTATAGCAGCGTAGCTAATGTTTGCATTTAGCTGCATGCAAATCTGGACTGGATCAAAATACAGACAATTGGATCTATTTTCACTATTTGTGCATGCATTCTCATAAGCTTACCTGTTTTTATTTCTGGTCTGTGTGATGGTTGCTTCCTTTTCACCATGACAATTGAGTCTCTTCCATTCTTCCTAAAATGATAGCGTATTTGCGTTTATTGTAACACTGCAATTATACAGTATATGGTTTTTATATGGAAACACTTATATACACTCAAGCACATCTTTTATTTCTCGACTCATTGCTGCACGCAGCCTATACCTTTCCCTCAGCCTGCTTTCATCCCATTCTTCTCTGCCCCTACACCAGAATGTCTTATCGAATTCTCAGCTCAGTTCAACATACTGTATCATATGCCTCAAAGCAAATGCTACAGAAAGGGGAACAAAATTTGTATTACTTTTTGCGTTCCGTGTGTCAAGTCGTTAATGGACGGTGAGTGGAAGTGAAAAGCAGGCGCATTTTCATCTCTGCTTCTCTGTCTCTTTTACACTTAGCGAGGAAGCACATGTAAATTGGCTACGAAAGGAGAGGTAGAAAACAATTATGGGAGCGACGCGCCTGAGAGAAATGAGTCTATTGCTTGACCTGTAATGAAGTGGAAAGTTGACAAGCCGCCTTTGTGTGACTCACAGATTTGAATGCAAGGAAATGACTCTTCTGTACTGTCAACGAACAGGAAAAGATTGCCAATTATAAGTGCTGGCCTTCCACTGGCGCCTAGCAGGCATACTGATGGGCAAAGATGGACATGAATATTCAGTGGACATGAATATTAATGCTAACATTTTATAATAATGTTGCTAACAAGACCTTAACAAACTATTAGTTAATGATTAATTAAACATGAAAGACAGTCATTAATCATCCTATAAATATATGAAAATGATAAGTCCATCATTAATGTGACAAGATCTGTCTTGTTTGTAAACAAAGATATACTTTCCATCATTTTAATACATCCATTACATATATTTCATAGATGTGCAAACATGGAACAACCACTTTTGCCACAATCTCAGGGAAGCAGGTTTGGACCTGACGACGACTTTAATGAAAGAAGTCAACTTACAGCCGAGTGTCCAGAAACAAGAAGAAAACCCCAAGACACAAGGAACCAGGGCTGAACTCTTGACACATGGAACAGAAGCAGATGACCCAACACTGAAATTCACAGACAGAACACACAAGGAGAGCTAGATGATGACACCCTGGTGGAACGAATCAAGACAGGACAGCAATCACAAAGACAGGACAACACACAAAGGCAAGGAAGTAAAACCAGGCATGACAAGGGGAGAGTCAACTGACAAAATGAAAAAAATGGAAACAGAAAAAAATACCAGGACCATGATAAAAGAAAACCTAATAATAATAACAATAAAAAAAACAGAAATTGTACACAATACCCAGTGTCCACGTTGAACCTTTCTCAAACACAAATTGAGCGTTTAAATCTTCATGTAGGATTGATTGCAGAGCTGTTGTATTACACATTAGTTTCAGCTAGGTGTAGCTAATAAACTGGAAATTAAGTGTATCCGCTCAGTTAAAAAGTAATAATGCTGAAACACTAAAAAAATATATAGCATCTTTCATGATACAGTTGCATCTACATGGTGGAATCAAATGTGTAGATGCCTTTCA
This sequence comes from Eutrigla gurnardus, assembly GCF_963514095.1. Taxonomy (NCBI): domain Eukaryota; kingdom Metazoa; phylum Chordata; class Actinopteri; order Perciformes; family Triglidae; genus Eutrigla; species Eutrigla gurnardus. The sequence goes on along the minus strand of NC_139916.1, from coordinate 14,820,915 downwards.
CAAAGGGAGTTAGAATCCTGTGGGTGCATGGTCTTTTCCTCTCCTCCTTAGATATGTGCACTTTTACTCTTCTATCTTATTCCCTTTCTCTGCTGATATACATTACTAGTCTCTATTCCCAGTATTGTAAAGAGCTGATTTGGCATTAAAGGAATGTATTACATGCAGAAGACCGTTCCTTCAGTGGTCACAAATCGAGGAACGGCCTAATGAAGTAATCCAGGTGGCCTTAAAAGTCCCGATCAAGTACACTTTGCACCATATCCATCCTTGTTAACAGAGCTGCTGAATATCTCTGAGTCATGTGCAGCTGGTGCTACTGCAGCCCTTGGGATGTGGTGCTTGCCAGATTCAACATGAGGTCCCTTTTATTTGCCAAAAAGTACCCCCCCTCCCCCCATGGAGCCCAGATTAAATATCAATTAATAAAATCTAGGTAGGTTCCCAAAGATTGGATATTTGTTTTGAAATATGTGCATCGCTTGAATTTCTTAGGGGGTGTGCAGCCTCCATTGTCTGCTCAGCTGGTTCTGTGTGTTTGTGTGTGTGTGTGTGTGTGTGTGTGTGTGTGTGTGTGTGTGTGTGTGTGTGTGTGTGTGTGCGTGTGTGAGGGGGGGTGTTGGGGGGGTCTTTGTGCGGCGTGGCTGTGTGTATCCAATTCCAGTGTATTTAACAAGATATCTCACTTCTTCCTCTTTTTTTTTTTTTTATCTCGATTCCATTTCTTGCCAGAACTCAGGGGAGCAGAATTCATTCTCACTCATTTCTTCCCTTTTCCCTTTACTCTGCTATGCACAAATTGTTACCCAGTCATTTTCTGTGCTGCAAGAATGCACTTCAGCGAGTGATTGTCATTCAGTTTCAAATTAGTTTGGGCTGATCTACCATGCAATGAAATCTCAACACGCCGGACAGAGTGACACGCTGTTCGGCACGATTGTAATAGCCCGAAGTTGAGCACGAAGTGTTGTCATTGTCTCGCAGCACACTGTGTCATCAGGAAAGTTACGGCGTGCTGCCTTGCGAGCCGACAGCCTTTGTTTCATTAGCATGATGTGTTTGCATATTCACGTACATTTATTATGCATGTTGGCATGTTTCTGCTGGCATATATACACTAGCCCATTTGTATATGGTGTATAGAGTACAGACGGTATGTGCTGGGTGTATCTGCGTGGCCACGCTCGGGCCGCCGTCTGTCTATCTGAGTGACTGACTGACAACGGGCCCCCGGAGGATGGAGGCATGACAATCGCTCACCCTTCCAGTGTCATTCAACATAGTACAGGAGCCATTAAGTTTTAAAGCCGGGGCTCTCTCACAGCAGTCCCCATGCCGTTTAGCTGCCCCTCTGCAACACTTCACATAGCCGTGATGGACAGGAGTCCGACCTCTGTGTCTTGGCAGGGTTGCCAGGTGGAGCACTGTGTCCCCGTCCTGCACTGTTGGCACTGTTGGCACTGTTGGCACTGTTGGCACCTGCCTCTGCCTGTGTGTGCGCATGTGTGTGTGCAGCCTGTCGGACCCTGAGGTCGGGAGAATGCACCTTGATTGACAAGTCTCATCAGGGATAACTTAATGGCACCGCCACCTACCAATTAGAAGTCATCAAGGTCCCCAATTGAAAGTGGTTAATAAATAATGTATGGCCACAGTAATACCACATAATCTGGATATCAGAAAGTCAAAGGTGGATGCATTATTAATGGGGCCAAATTGGACTTTAATAACTGTTCCACTGAATCCCACACCGCAGCAGAATTCACTTATGTTAATATGCCTTTATTATTAATGGGCAGCCATTTTCTAAAATGTTAACTGACTGGGGTGCTCCAGAGGCAGTTGCCAAGATTGACGAGCTTCGCGTCTGGGGAGAACGAGGTGGGGGTATCGGGGGCCTCGCTTATTTATTTATTCACCTACCTGTAGCACGTCAGCCCACATCATTGTGTCAATAATTCCCTGGTAAAGCCATTAGGCATGATCACAAAGGCCCAATTAACTCTGCAATGTGTGAGATGACAATCGTACATCATTAGCCCTATAATGGCATGCAGTGCCACAGCCTCTTTAAAAACAAACATCAAGGCTATTACTGGGAATATATGCCATCGTCAACATCGCCGCGCCAACCATTCTGACTTGTGCTCAAATGCTCTGCTGGAGATGTGCACGTCAAGTGTTATGGGACATTACACCAAATGTGTTTCAATGAACTACTATGGGTTTTGCGGATTGAACGCATCTTCATCAAGGCATATTTTGTGACTATGCCGTATCTGCATGCGGTCGCTGCTTAGCACAAATTAAGAGACGCGCTACTGATGTTTTGTTTGGAATAAGGGACCTATACATTTGGAAAGTGGGAAGAGCACTGCGAAATGTCCAAAAGGCTGCTCTGTCACCCCGATTTAAATTCACCCATTCCTCGGCTCAGTGGGATCTCACTATGACTTCTGAGACAATTTGGTGGAGGCATCTCTAAAGGGGAACCGATAGACTAGCTAATATGTTCTCTCATGGTATTTGCATAATGTCCATGGTGCATCGCCAGAGAGCTGTTCTGCTCCAGTTCCCCCTTGTAATATATCTGGCAGTGCTTCTAAAATGCAGTTGTCGCTGGCACTGGCTTACAAATCAGACGGTGAAGCCCCATCCAGAATATCAAAGGAAACACGGTTTCAAAAATATTTGTTTACCATCTGCTTTTGGACTATGTCCTGCACAAATCAACTTGATGAGATTGACTCTTGTTTTTGTTTTTTTTGGTGGTGTACAAGTCCAGGATTTATTTTTTCCTTTAGTCTTGTCAAAGGTATTAAACCCCGAAGACAGCAGAGCAAGCAGCTCTTCACTTTTGTTGGCATCGCCTTAAAAGCTCCCAAGCCCTCACATTTATAGAAATGTCTGTTGGTGACAGAGGTGATAGCTACCTGTGTGTCTCTCCTCCAAGAATTATATTGCAAATCTTTGTCTGCAGCTTCTTATACTTTGCGTTTTCACATTCCTTTAGTGCACAGACTGTCATTACTGACCGAGCCCCCTTTGCGTATGATACAGTATAGTTCCACTGCATGCATCTAAATTCATCTCGCACTGCATGTTTGTATCTGAAACTTGATTTCTACTCTAAAGTCACTGTTTTTTTTTTCTTCTCTTATGCACAATTTGTATTCTTGTGCTTGGGTGAGAGTGAAAATTCAGGAAACCCTGAAATTTCTGACCTAAACTCAAATAGTGTGTGTGCTTTTAGAAAGAGAGAGAGAGCAGAAATGAGGTCTATCCTCATTAGTTCATAAGTATTTTGAGCTTTCCGTGAAAAAACCCCCCGGAATGTTTTGTTTTGTTTCTGTTGATTTTTCCTGTCTCGAGTCAAGCAGTAGGCATCAAAAAGACTGCACCTCTCAAGGGACATGACTATGCTATGATCTATACATAGATAGATACCATAACATGAATAAGACATGGGTATACTTGCTCCAAAGCCTTAAACTATTGCATATATGGAATTTTCATCGTTTCTTGAAAGAGAAGGGTCAATAAGAGGAGAGCGAGGAGGGTCAGGGAATGATGAATGTAACGGCTCTCCTATCAAAGCCTATTTGTTGCTTTTCACAATACAGTTTTACAGAATGCTGCTCCCTCGCACTGCTAAACCCTAAAATCTTGAGTCACAATTAATGTTTGTTCGGGTTGATGAACTGCCAGTATCGATGAAATAATTGACGTAACACTCAGTCTCCTCCTCTGTCACTCCCTCCTCATTAGTCATCTTGCCTCAACGCTCAGTTGAGTTTGCGCTTCCTGTCAGTGGAGGCATCTAATCGACTAAAGCGGGTGTTTTCTGCCTCAGTAACAGAAATTTGCAAGGGTGTGAGGATACGGGAGGAAGCAGCGGAATTAAATGTGCCGTGGAGGGATTGAGTGTGACAAGGCCGGGTTGTGTAAGAAAATCCTGTTTTCCAACTTTCTGACATTCAGTCAATATATTGACAGCGTTTGAGACTACAGTACAGCTTTGGCGGGAGCAGCGAGATGCCATCCAACCCAGGCTGACCTGTCATACTTCGATTCGCTGTCGTGCTGTCTCTTTGCAGGTGGAAATTCCGAAGCACGGGAGACTCTGGAGAGCTCTGACAGTGAGGACAATACCTCTCTAGCATCCAATAGTGACAACCGTCTCTTCAGGCAACACAAACACCCATTTTAAAAAGTTCCCTTCAACATTTTGGATGCCCGAGGATAAGTTGTATGCTACGCTGACGCTGCTGTAACTTCATGAGAAGGAGCTGAGTTTATTAATACTCAACAGAGAATGAAAACACCTTAACATCCTAATGATACAGCCATGGTTCTGGTCTATGGATGATGCTATTGTTAGCAGGCCCAGCTAATAGCTTACTGCCTCCAGTAGTATTAGCCGTCTTAAAAGGCCAGTAGGTTAGTCAGCCTATCTGTAACTAACAACATTAGCTTAGGTTACAGATTACCTCTGAAAAATAATTTAAAGAAAAATGTGGGAATAACAGCAATGGCAACCCAAGCAAGTGTTACCCAAGATCGCATTAAGTCTGCCAAAGACATCAGCTCATCCTTATCCTGAAAGTCCCTTTACTTGTAAACAGAAAACAAACATTTTAAAATAAGAAGTATATTTGCTAAGAAGCCAAACAGGGTCATGTTGTAATGAAAGAAAGGCTGATTTGACCTTTTCCTTACCTACAAGACTACAATGACGTAGCTCTAAACTGCAATAAAAGAACACGGAAAACGGAATACGTGATGAGCAGAACAGACAGAGGTAGATGTTCCCGTAAAAACAGTAACTAAGTAACTGAAAAAACATTCCAATTTCTAGTCTCGCACCTTAATAATTATTAAACCTGTCAGGTATTTCTGCAATAATCAGTGCCACAACAGCTGTTCAACACATAAGTACCACGTCTCCTAATTAAGATGCCTCTAAATAATGCATATCTGCAGTAAACGAGGTTCTGGCGTATAATTTACACATTTCAGAAAGTGAACAACTCAGTTAATAACGTAGGCGACAAATTAAGCTGTATTGGCTGATTTAATTTGGCTAAAAACTGCGATGTAATAATGGGGATAATGGATTTATTTGTGATGGGTAACGACACATAAGTTCTTTAATCGAGTAAAATATGTGTAGTTGAATGGACAGTAGAAAAAGATGGAAAGTTTATATTTGAAACAACAGAAAACGTCCTTCATGATGCCTTTCACACATACACTGCTCCCACCATGGAGAATTGCTTCTTTTGGTGTTTGTGCCACACCCTTTCACATCATAACCAAAGCGCCTAAACATGAACACACGGGGAGGTTGAAAATGTCAAATGCTCCTCTTTTCTTTCCTCCCTTGGTATTCAAACACCGTCTCACAGCTCCATTTTTTCCTTGCCTCTTTTGTGCGGGGCCTCTCTCCCTTTCAGCGGAGATGGAGAGGGTGAGGGAGTGGTGCCAGGAATGTCACGGCTGGAGAAAGCTTATCCTGGGTAGAGGGGTCTGTGTATAGAGTCAATCAGAGCTGTACAAACCCTTGATTGCCATTGACATTTACCGGGGGCCCATTTCCAATTAATCTTCAAGGGCCTCCACCTCTTGAAGCCTGATTACGATTTTCCCCCCGACAAACTGGCTAATTTGTAATTGGCCATGTGTCTGGCAGCGGAGGCTCTCCTTTATCACTGCTAGATTGAGACGTAGGGAAAAGGAAGATAGATGGGGAAAGGTTCCCCACCATGCCTGTCTGCATCTTTAAATTGTTTACTTACATACGATTAAGAAAACATATAATACATAAACTGTTTACAATCCATCACAGATATATATATATATAATATAATCGCAATATTCAACCTAAATACAACATTCATTTTGGTGTGTCTTTGAGTGTGTACATCTAAAGGCACCCTGTGTGTAATTTCATGGCATGAGGTAAGAATGAACACTGATCACACAATCACACCGTACAGGCTGTTGGAACTTTCTAAGTCACGTTGCCTCACGTTGTTGCATGAAGGTTGAGAAAAAACTGTCTCGGCTGTGTTGCGTTGCAGCGCTGCTTGTGCGGGGCTGCTGGCGAGGCGGCATGCTGCATGTTATTCAGACCCTCGCACATAGCGAGTAGATCAGGTCCCGCTGTGAAGACAGACACGTACATACACATGCACCGCCTGCATGCTGGGAGATACTTATTCAGACTGCAAAGACACATGATTGTTCACAGTAGCACACGCGGTACACGAATGTAGGAGAGAGGAGAATATAAATGAGTGCGTGCATGTGTGTGTGTGTGTGTGTGTGTGTGTGTGTGTGTGTGTGTGTGTCTTTGATTCAAATAAGATCTGCCTCGAACTTAATGGATATTATTTGGTAAACATCCCCACACACGGAGAACCATCATTATCAAAGATACAGTGCGTTCGCATGCTGCACCTCTTTATGTGCGGTTGCTTGCTCTCTCTCTCTCTCTCTCTCTCTCTCTCTCTGCTCATCAAACTATACACCTCGGAAACACAATGAATACAATGGTAAAGGAAAATTGTGTCCCTCACTCATCTGTAGACAGAACATGTATATATGCCCACAAACTCACATGAACACCTTTCTTTTATGGCTCTTTCTTTCCTTTTTTTCTGGTTCTTTTTTTTCTGTTTTCCCTCCCTTTGTCTCGGTGCCTCTGCTGGATTGTGTAGGGAGAGTGGTGGAAGTGGGATTCCCAGACTGCCCATTCGCCCAGCCCAGCCCAGCCCCTGCACTGACTTGATAACGCCATCCCCGTCTCCACCCTCCCCCTGCCTCCTCACCCTACTCCTCCCTTTGCCCCAGGCTGCTGTGCTCTGCAGACCCATGCCCACGGCAAAGCCACCCAGGAATCTTATCTCCTGCCCAGGCTCATTCCTGGCCCTGCCTGTCTGCCTGCCTGCTGCTATGCATGCCCTCCATGTGTGTGTGTGTGTGTGTGTGTGTGCTCTCCACCTGTCCATTTGCAACACCATCTTCCTCTCTGTCTCTCTCTCTCTCCTCCTCTCTCTGTCTGTTTGTCTGCCTGTCTCTCCATCTGGAGGTCTCCAGTCTCTGAACTCCTGACGCTGATCACGTGCCACCGGGGTATTGACCTGGTCACACACAGCCGTCTCAGTGTCTCTTAATGTGCGGCTGCCGGACAGCCAGCTTTTCACTATGCCGGCCTGGATCCCATGACTGTCTGTCTGCCTTTATGCTTGTCTACCGGCATGTGCGTCTTCCTCTATCACTGTCTATCCACCCCTGTGTCTTTCTGCATGTTTTCTACCTGTCATTTTACTGTACATGCTTGGCTGTCTCTTTATCTGCCAGGCTGTTTTCCTGTATCCATCTACCAGCTAGTGTATCAATTGTTCTACCAGTCACATCGCTGTCCATCTGTCTGTTTTTCTTCACTGTGTGCCTGGATCTGTTTCTGTTTTCCACCATGTTTATCAGCCTGTCATCTTGTCTTTCTCTGTCTTCCTCTCAATATGCCTGTTTGCTATGTAATGTTTTTGTCTGCTTGCCTCATTGCACTTGTATTAATAAGCTAGAGCTTGAGAGGACTTCCATTAGGCCAAAAAGAATATACAAAGTGTTCGTTTCAAGCTGCTCTAGTCACTATTGTTACAACAACGGATCAAATGACTGCTTTGATGTGAAAAGTATCACTCATAGTGACAATCCAGCAGGACGGTGTATATGGGATTTACTCAGTAAAAGTAAACTACAGAAGTCATGTTCATGGCACTGGATGAAGATTTCACCCACTGCAATAATATAGGCTATTATGTATTTATAATAGGTTTTGTACACAATAGAGGCTGTGGCACAAGCTATTTCACTAAACTGGCAATACGTGTTAAAAGTATCAATTCAGTGTTGGTTTAGTCTTTTTCCAACACATTTGTTGACAAGAAAAATATAAAATATCACCAGCCTTATCTTTCTGGGACAGGTGAGATCTTGTATGTGTGTGTTATCTTACCAGAAACATAAACCAAGTCTTCAGACTGAAATGGAATGATTACTTATGGTGATGTACAATTGTCCCTGTTTGGTCTAAAAAAAACGTGAGATGGGGACATCTGATAACACAGGTTAGAGAAAGTCAGGAAAAGGCTAGCGGTTCTGGTTAGGGTTAGGGGAAGTCTCCAGGAAATTAATGCAAGTCAATGTAATGTCCACAAAAGTCATAAAAACACAACTTTGTGTGTGTGTGTGTGTGTGTGTGTGTGTGTGTGTGTGTGTGTGTGTGTGTGTGTGTGTGTGTGTGTGTGTGTGTGTGGTTGGAGTTCTTTGTGTGACTTTCACGCTGCACGAGATGTGTGCATCACCTATTATTCAATTACATCAGGCAACGGAATGAAAGGCGTTCATTACCTTGAAACTCCTGGATATGACAAGAAACCCAGCTAGAGAGAGAGAGACAGATGCCCCAGAGCACTCATCGTCTCACCAATTGACATGAGTAATAATCAACGTCTCCACCGACACGCCATTCAAATCTCCTCCCATCGACATCTTTGATATTGCTCGAGGCATTGCTCATTTGTTGTTCAACACGTCCGTCATGGTACAACTAGCCCCCTCCCCAACCCCCCTCCACTCCACCCTCCCCTAAACACACACATAAACACACACGCATACACTTCTCATTCTTCCCTGTCTGTGGCTGAAATGACTATTGACGTTTGGGTTTGGATTTGAAATGTGTTGGAACAGAGAAAGGTGGTTAGGGGAGGGGGAGATTAGTTTGGACATAAAACAGCTCTTCCCTAGGAGGGCAGAGAGAGGGCCATTTCACAGGGGGTAGTCCCACATATTATGTTCATTCCCCTTCTTTGTAATTTTTTTTAATGGGGAGGACATTAATCCTCACTCAGCCTGAGACCACACAGTCGGCAGTGAAGCAAATGTTTGGTGGTGGGCTAGGATTTGTCGTTCATTCCACGAGGGGACTAGTTTTTAGTTTTCTTCAGCCGCTCTGCGTAGATTTTCTCCCTCACACTGATGCGACGAACCCCTCAAACCAGCTTCTTTGTCCTGTTTGCCTGTGCTCCCGCTGGAGGATTGTGTGGCTGTGCGTTCCCTAAACCCCAAAAATGGAAGGGAAGGAGGGGGATTAAAGAGACCACTGAGGATGTTTCTGTCTTTACCTTGTCCTTGTGTCTTTGTCTTTAGCTGGTCTGTTTACCTCGCTCTGATGGAGGTCAATTATATTACTCCGCAATCAAAATATGGGATCCGTAATACCCATGCTTTCTTAGTTTCAGTTCATTTAGCAAGGATAATAAAGATTGATGTAAATATTCCATATGACATATCATCACTCAGCTAATGATGTTTTGTTGATTACCACATTAGCTCCCCTAATTCTACCTTCACATGAAGAATTATGGTAAACATGATGATAATGCTGAATGTCTAATGAAAGTCTGCAGCTTCTTTAGGTCGACCGTGTTCACTGGACCGTTTGTGTTACATGGGCAATGAAAACAAAGCACCTCATCCTAAAGTCAGAGGAAATTTAACATCAATGAATCATTACCATGTTAATTTAGATCACCATAAATCACAGTAAACAAGCCGAGCCGTCACTGACAAAATTGGCAAGCTCTGTCGTTAAAGCTTTTAGAGATTCTGACAGTATTGGAACAAGTGAAAGTTTGATGGCAGATTAAACTTTCAACTTGTTTAACACCGCCAGCCAACAGTGACAGGATGGAATAAGGCTTATGGAAAGTACAGTCTCCTATTTTCGAGGCTCAATTATCACCTTGACAATGTCCTCATTTGTTATGGTAATTATACAGTGTTAAGGTATCGCTGTTGGGTGGCACAGAGGCTCAGTGGTGGACATTATCACCACAGCAAGAAGGGCTGGACCTGGACTTTAGCACGACCTGCAAAGACACATAATCTCCTTGTGTCTGCATAAGTGGTGGAAAGTAACTATCTACACTCAAGCGCTGTACTTGCACTATTTCCATTCTCTACTAATTAACACTTCCACTGCACTATATTTCTGTAGTTTTACCTTTTACTCCATACTGCAGCTGGAGTTACTTGTTACTTTCCAAATTATGATTTCAAAACTGTTGATGATTTTAGATAATGTCCACCCTCTGGTTCCCCCTCGGGTAAAACTGTCTCAGCACTTTCTCCGTTCAATTCAATTCAATTCAATTTTATTTATAGTGTCAAATCACAACAGAAGTCATCTCAGCACACTTAACACATTGAGCAGGACTAGAATACGCTCAAAATTTGAGTCAACACAATTTCAAATTCCCAACATCACCCAAGGGCAAGCGTTACAGCGACAGTGGCGAGAAAAAAATGCCTTAATAGTTGTAGTTGTTTGCCCTATTTTCACTGTGAGCTGCCGCTTCGCCATCACCATGTTGAGATTCATTGAGGGGAAATTGGAATGCTTTCAATCACAAATAAAGCACCTTTAAGAAAATATTTGCTGATTTACACGAGTGACTTGTAATGACGCGTTAGATTGTTCCATTGCTACTTTTACTTAAGAGCTCTGGCTCCTCCCACAGATATGCAGGTCAGATGAAATGTGAATGTTATTGTCAAATTGCCCACAGGTGGATATATCTTCATCCGTAAACATGTTTCAGCCCTGTAATAGATGCATGGGGTATCACAAATTATCTATAATTACAGTTGTTAAAAAATGCTACATTTGTGCTAGTACATGTGTTGGTTGTGTATGCTGTCTGTATAGCAAATGTATGCAAAATTAGGATCATTAAATATTCATGTTTCATGTCACGTTGCCACAATGTCACAATGGCCTAATTCTGATGTTTTTTTAGTATCTACAAATGAAACAACTTGCTGGAAATGAGTAAAAAATCATACTTTTTAAAGATACATTTGTATTTTCCACTTGTCTTTGCATTTCCACTTTAAAACTTTAAACGATGAGGGAGAAACGGCAGCTAGAAGGAATAATAATGCAAACCTGCACACAGTTGGCCCTACAGGGGATGAGAAATGCAGCTTCATTGTTGTGCAGCACGGGTTAAAAGCACAGATCATACAGGCTGACAAACTAATCACCAAAGCATTGATCACAGAGCCAAAGAAATGGTCACACAATTCATTAAATGAATGTGTTCCATAGCTCGCTTATCACAATAACCACTATGTATTCTCAACAAATGCATCTATGTTGTATGTTGTTGAAAGTTAATGTATCTATATTCTGGAGACACACAATGCACACCCTTGAAATAAATTTCACCTTTGGGGAGAATAAAATCTATCCATCTTTCTATTAAACAGCCATAATGCACAGTAAGCCTGTAAGCTGTCTCACCTGAAATTGAGTGTTTCTTCATCACCAGGTTCTGTGCAAAACTATCAAGCACCTTCAAAAAACGCTGTGGTCTGACCACAATTGCTAATTCTGCACTCTGCGTTAATCGGGAGGCATCGTTAGAGTGTCTTTATAAGCATTCTTATCCGTGCTTACACTTTTCTCCAGTGACCTATGTAAATAAACCTACCTTAAACACTACTTCAAATACTGAAAACATTGAACATTTATATTTTTCATGTTTTTTACTTTTTGTGTTATCATGGTACCTTTTGAACAAAGCAAAGAGTTGTTGGGTATAATTTTCCCATCTATATTCATTTGGGTTGTGCTTCGTTTTTTGCTGGACATAAATAAATGGAAGTGGAAGCATCAATTCCATAACACGCCTCAGAGACATCTGGTTCCCTGCAGGCTTTGTGTCAGAGCCGCACTTCCAGGCAGGTGCATTCCCTTTGTGTTTGAGACAGGAGAGCAGAGTACTGCGGTGTAGAGGAGATCGATCCACCCTGGGAAGTGTTGTCTCTGCCTCTGCATGACATGAGGTTCTAACATAAAGGGAGAGGTCACCCAGCGAGATTCAGGCCGACGCACCTGTGTCCATTAGGCACGTCACGTGTGTGTAAGATTGTGTCCATGTGTGTGTACACGTATATGGACACAAACTTCTACTCCATACATATACATCTAAACATGTTGGTTAATAATTTCCTTCTTGGCTTTCCAAATTTACTTTTAGAAATAGCTTAATTATGTTTCTTTTCTTTTTTTTACATTTTTAAAAAAGAAAGATTTGATGATCGCTCTTTACAGTTATAGTGGATATGTACGTTCATTTGTGTAGGATGACGTTGCCTTGGAAACATCTCCTAGGAGCATCATAGCAGTTAACTTCTACCTCCTAATGATCCGACACCTCAGTAATGAGGTCTAGGTGGGTAATTAAAAACAGCACCACGTCACATGCTTCCCTCTTTAAACAGTAGGACACACCGCAAGAGGAAAATAACATTTCTCACAAGCAAGTCCTCGATCCTTATCATTATGCAACGTGTATGATATGTAAAAATGTAAATATGCAATCTCTTTAGGTTCACTACCTGTGGATGTTTTTTGGAACATTGTTTTAGCTCTTTTTTCTCCATAAGCAGCTCCCTACAAACTCCATCTCTTCATGCTCCAAATGTGATTTTAGGATCTTGACTCTGTGTATTCAGTATATAAATGCGATAGTTCATAAAACAGTGCTGTTAATACATTTTTCTTGTCAGCTGCATGAGTGAGTTGGGAAGAAAGATGAAGGCAACGCTGAACCTAGGCCCTGTGATATGTCTTTCCCTGTGGGCTTACTATATCCAGATTAAGGGAGAGTTCACAGATAAGCGACAGGCTCCAGCACCCATGTCCAATCAGACGGTTCCCTCAGGGGAACCATGTGGTGCACACATATGTGGCCACAGCCTCACAGCATGACACCACGGTGTCCTCCAGGAGTCCTCCACAAGGATCCTGTGAAGCTGTGAGTGAGAGTGCAGCACTTTTGAGAGGACGCCCGGTGATGTATTTGAAGATTAGGCAACACATTTACGAACACTGGCAAAATATGTTATGGTTTATATCACGTTCGCGCTGCAGCCCAAGTACAAGTAGGGAGACAAGGGGAGGAAGGGAGGGTGCTGCCGTCTGCCTTTTTGAAGGCTCGCACTCTTCAAGGCTCTCCTCCTTTCTGCTCAAAAGCCTTTCTGAAAGTCTATTTGTAACACTGCTTACTTCTTTCCTGCTCCCTTTATCCGACAACACAATGTGGGGGTTGTATCCACGTCTGTGTGCATTGTAATGAATGTGTGCATGCATGTGTGTGTGTGTGTGAGCAAAAGTGCTTCATGTGGTCCAAATGTGTGCAGCACTGCCAGCTGAAGAATGAGTCATATTTCTCTATCAAAAGGAGACACAAACTGGATAATGTCCATCCACCTCCTGACTAAGATATTTAGAAACAGCCTTCTATCTTCCTTTCTCAACTCCATTATGACATTTCTCTATCGCAGCTGTATGTATATATATATATATATATATATATATATATATATATACATACACACCTTTCCACGGTTTTAGGACTGCATTACATTTTATGAAAAACCTCACACAATGACATCAGGCCCTAGAAAACCAAATAACCCAGCACCACTCCCAGAGCCATCATGCTTGATCCGTGTATGAATGAATCACACTACGCTACCATTTTCCTCTCATCTGCCTTTCTGCCCCCCCTACAGAACCGGAGCAAAGCCATAGCTCATATTTCCACTGACAAAAGAGGTGACAGTGAAAGGGAAGTGAAAAGGCTATAATAAATGCTACGGGAGAGGTACACGGTAAAGAGTGCAGCGTTTGAAAACGATAACCTTTTTCAGATGCTGATTTAGTATTCATTATTAATGACCTTTCCCTACCTGAGCCAAGCTGTTGCCAGGAAGCCCCTCCGTGTTTGTGCTTGCCAGGAGCTGGGCGCAGACGCTCCGGCCTTGTTCACACTTGTTGGCCGATGGATTTCTACACCGGCTGTGCGTCTATCGCGCAAATACTGTTTAATTTGTCCCACCGAGTCCACGTGCTGAGTAAAGAAGAGTGTGAACACAGTGGGGCTAAAATGTTAAACCTCAGAGAAGCATGTGAGACCCAAATTAGGGGTCAGACAGGGAAGATTGGTGTTTTGGTATTTGCATTGTCTGCTTTGACCTGGAGAGGAGAGCAAGTTATGGACACTGGCCAGTATGAGGAGCCTCCTTTCCTCTCAGTCACCTTCCATGTACTGCTTTCTCTCTCATCTAAAAGCATTTTTCATGCTAATTGAACTTAAAGAGCAGCCATGTGTACGCCGCCGTCTGTTCATGTGTGTTTGTGAGTTTCGAACAATCCCCTCAAACGTGTTCATCCAGGCTCGTTATTCTATTCACAGAGCCCACACACCGACGACGATTCCCACGCCACGAAAGTTACTCCTAAGCACATTCCAACTTCACTGCCAGGCAGTACAGTATAACGGATCTATCTATTCATCGCTCCACCTGTCTGTTTATCTAGCAGTCCCTTCCATCATTCTGTCATCCTTTTGTCTGTCTGCCTCCATTCATCTGTCATTATCAGACAAAAAAATGTAACTCATACTTTCTCTCTCCAGCTGATAAGACGCTACACATCACTCAGGAGTAAACCACAGGGCCCCCGGAAAGACACGCACACGCAAACTATACTAGAACTCACCTCAATTACACCATTATTTCTTTTAGTGTCATTTTTCTGTCTGACTTGAAATGTATTTCTGTGTGGCCTCTTTTGTCTAGCCAAATGCCAAATTATTATATAGCAATCATAGGCCTTTCTCTGTGCCAGAGATTTAACTGCATCATCAATATTCGCTATCACTTCCTCTTAACACCTATAATTAGACTGCTTACTGGGATGGTATTGTGAAGAACGTCAGCCAAAGCAAAGTCTCACAGCTTTGTGTGAGGCTTTGAGAAATAACAACAACTAAAACACAATGTTCTGCCATCATTAAGCAATGCAGAACCGGTGGTTCATAGCTATTGTTTTTGGATGGTTTTATCACAAAAAGCACTTTTAAGGAGCTCTGTGGAGCGAGTCACCACTGAAGCAGATCTAAATGGAACATATTTTATTCAGGTTAGAAGTTATAATCCTTACATTTTTCCTTTTTGTATTTGAATTACAAGTGTGTTTTTATACTAAACATGTTCTGCTCTGTCACCAATCACTAAACCACTATATTAACATATTTCATTGACAGAACCTAAATCAATTGAATGGCTATTGGCGACCCTGACCAAAATTTGGGTTTGATAAATAAAAAACGTAAGAATTATAACCTAAAGACCATATAATTAATGTTTTTTTAACATACTATTAAGCTGTAAATCCATGCAAGGACATCTGTCTTTGTCTTTGTGTCTGCTATGGAGAAAATCGTTTATATTATTGCAACTGTGTCTTATTAAGTTGTCAGTCATTATCTGTTTAGATACCAGCCTCTTCCCATGTGTGTGTGTGTGTGTGTGTGTGCGTGGAAGGACATTAATAAAATAATCAGTTTAACAAGGCCGGTGGAATTCTGTGTCACATGAAAAATAAGACAAGCTCATATTTGCTTTCACATGTGGGTTTGTTGATTTATCCGGCACCCATCACATGAATTACAGTGATCTAAAAATACAAAATACGCACATACACATGAGCGTGCACGTGCACACAGCGCTCATGCACACACACCCATTCACACACTTCTGCACACATGCAGTGACACAGACGCGACACCTCTTCCTTACCAGAGACATTTTTTTGCCCGGGGGTACACCAGAGAACCAGGTGTTATCTCGCTCCCCTGTGAGTCCCATTTCCTCCCCAGAGCAATTAATGACACCGTGGAGTCAAAAACTCGCCCCAAAATGGCTGCCCATCGAGAATGGAGGTGTCACATCACCGTGACAACCAGGTCAAGCCCTCCGAGGATCATCAGTGTGCGCCAACAAAGCCGGGGGTCAGGGTTCATCTCACCTCCTGACCCCTCTGTGGAATTGATCTTTTGGAGTGGAAATAGGATTTTTGGTGTTGCATGATTCAGACAGCAGCCAGACATAGAAGACATTGTCAGTCTTGAATGATTGACTAGATGACTCACGGAGTTGGACACCCCAATATGCTTTTATAGTCACAAAGGGACTGCAACAGAATTGGGTTCATTTTCCTGTCATGTTTCTGAGTGTGAAAGCACGTAAGCAGGTACATCGTACGCCTAAAGCTGTATTCGTATGTGCACAGTGCAAGCCAGCGTATGTGTGATGTTGTCAAGAGGCTTGTGTTTTCGGGGCAGTGAGTGCAGCTGGCACTCGGCTCAAGCCGAGACGCCCACCCATGTCAAATGTCACAGCACTAATTTCTTTCCAATGCAGCCCAGGTATAACCGCAGGGGCAAGAGACAGACTTATCTCATTGCTCCAGTGAGTGAGATTCCCAGGAGGCTGTGCGATTCACAAATCTACAGGCTTTATTCGAATGAAATCCATTACATCTTGTCATTTTTGTTTGGTGCACGGCTGTATGCACATTTTAGAAATTTTGGGCAGCAAATGTTTAATGCAACAAGTTCCAGATTCTAACTTCTAACAAAATTGTATTACTTCTGGTCACTGGAGGGGGATGCCTTACTTAAATGATGTGGAGCATTGCTTTATGGACCTTACATGTGTGCTAATTTGATAAGTAAACAATATTCTACAGTAGGATCACTGTGTGTTTTAAACTAAACAAAGGTTGTAGGACGTATTTAGTCAATAGATCTGCTGGAAGGATGTTTTACAAATAATTTAATGCTTCTAATGTGTTATTGAATGCATTTGTGCCTTTGTTTGTTTTTGCCCAAGGGGAGATAATATCCCGCCTCTCAACCCAGTGTCAACAAACTTCCACTGTAAGACTGTTCCTTCCACACATGACCCAATAAAATTCATTTTGCCTCAGGAAACGAAGAAATATTCCTTCTCCCAATTACCAGCCATGTTTCTATGGGTTTCTGCATATTTAGATGTCCTTCCTTATTTACATTCATTCACAAACTAATATTTTTGCATGTAAACTAGATGAAATTCTTTGCATATAATGAATATGATAATTCCACATGTGACATATAAGTAAATATCATGCCACACAGATACAGCCAAGAATGGCTGCATACTTCTTATTAGATTGGCATACACAGATTTGAAATTACTGCAGTATTTTTTTTCTTGGCACATCCTTTCCAATCTCTAACAAATTGGTACTAATCAAGTTAAAGGGGACCTTCCTGCCCTCCTCGTCTCTCTAAACTTTCTCAGCATTTAGTCATGCACATGCCGTTTCCTCAGTCCTTTGCTCTCTTCCTCCTAAATTACTGGGAGGTGATATACAGCCTGGGTGTCCCAAGGCTACAGGAGATTTAAAACTTTGTCCCACATGAAGGAGAGGTGAGAAAAGACATTACTATGCAGAATAGGTAATATTGAAAACGCCAGAGCTCTTTATGGTGCCCCATGCAGATTATCAATCTATTTGTGTAACTTGGCTACCCAGAATTTCATTTCCCTTTTCATTTATTTGCCTTGCTGCAACCGTTTGCAGTGCCGAAACTGAAAATTGAAGCCATGACGAGCAAGGGAGCAATATTCCAAGGGTAAAATAGGCCTCTTCTGTTGATGATTGCCAAGGTTCATTTGGAAGGGGGGTTGGAATGAAGTGACCCCTTTTTGATAAGCTCAGAGGAATATTTGGAGAAAAACAAGGAGTCTGCATGTGGTTGTCTACACCTTGTCCATGCTGTCTTCTTATGGGCCTTAAGCTGTTTTTTTTATGTATTATTGAGAATTTACTGGCTGTCTTGCCTTATAAAAGAGCAATCCTCACGATGAAATTCAGCACCATGGACAGAGGCATATGCTTGGTAGCGTTGCTTCGTTTCAGCACCATGGACAGAGGCATATCTCAGTTGGTAGACCTATTCCTCTGCTTCAAATCCATTTGTTGGTCCTGTTTTACAACCGCAGTCTCGTAGTTAATAGTCTGTAAATATTAATAAAGTCCAGCATTGACTTATTTCCCTAAGGAGCTTTGGGAATCAAAATCTGATGTCGGGATGGGACTGTACGGAGTGTAAACAGAGAATAAATATGAAAATTGTTTGACAGAGCGGGCGCTTTGAATTGCTCTCAGCACGCCTGTGTTGCACAGGCGGGCACAACGCTACACAGTGATATTTGACTATACCCAAACGGATTAGAATAAGTACCAATTTGGGAGCGAAAAGACACACTGTTACACGTCTTGCTCGTTAATTGCGTGTTATTATTATCAGTCCGATGGGCTCAGTCACCGAAGCCATTTCACTCCGGGCGGCACTGAAAACATTTCATAGTAGCTCACAGGTAGGTTGTGTGACGAAACAGACCGTGAGGGAACCATCGTGGCGCCATACCTTACATAATCATCACGGCAGTACCCACTGAACATAATTACAATGATTTGTGCCCTCCCATTTCACCCTTGTATTAAAAAATATTGCTGGAGGTAAGTCAGGCGTGAGTGCAGACAAGGCTGCTGTGGTGAATGGAGTGTGGCCCCGAGGGAAAGCTTGGAGAGCAGAGCACGGTGTCAAGCCAAAGAAAGCCACGTCCCCCCCCCCTCCCGCCCGCTGGGGCCCGGTCATGCCGTGAGAACGGGATGACATTACCGGGCCATTTAGCTGGCGGAAGAGCAGAAAGAGGTGAGAGAGGCGCCGAGTGTGTCGCTTTTGTTATTTAATGGTTGGCTAATGTCTAGGCGGAGGGGGAGCATGCCTCATAGCCAAAATGAAAACCAACAGGTCAACATTATGAGCCCTGGATGTCGTTTCTATACTATGAAGCCTTTAGGCTGCGTGGTTTGCCTGAAGAGACTGAAGCATATCTGGTGTACACGAGCAGTTCACTTTGCCCATCATTGGAGAATGGTTCAAAGTCTTGTGGCTTGTTTTCCCGACACTTTGGTCTAATATGAATACAGCAAATGATAATATATAGGCAACCACTTTTAGCAAGAGCGAAAACCCTCAATATGTTTATGCATTATTATTATTATTGATAAAAAACCGACCTTATTTGATATACTGTATGTGGATATTAATTTACTTGTCTTTCAGTGAGAGATAATGAGATAATGATGTCACAAACTGAAGCACAAGAAAAAGTGTGATATTTTTCCCCATATTATTTTTTAAAAGCACCAATCTTAAGACACACTTGCCAGGGTTATCATAACTCTTATGTCACTGATTGATTTTCCATATGGGATACTTTGCTAACTGTTTGAATGGCAGTCATAAGACACTATTTTAATAGAAATATCAACACTCCTATAATTTACACATCGCCATGACCTCAGGTATTGTAGGCGTCCTTTGGAAATAGAGATAAACACCATGAATCTACTCCCAAAGGAATAATGCAGAATAGCCAGTCTTCTTCACTGAGAGGTCATGCCAGTGCTCAGGTCGAATTGAATTTGAAATATCTGATCTTATGTCCAAAAGACGTGCCTTTCATTATAATTTGCACTTACTTTGACAGTGGACGTTTAAACCTACTGTCATTCCGTTTGCTCCTTCTCCAGGTCACTCAATTCAGAGCTGTACAATCACAGATTAGGGGCAAAACACACTGCTGTTACATGGGAGTAAGACTGTGTTCAGTAGTGAGTAATAAAGATAATTCTGTCCTGGAGCACAGAGCAACAGGGTTAACTTAAGAAATCATCTTTTCCTTTTTTTTACCCATTTAATCAGACAGACGTAACTATTAATTGAATTTACTTATAGGTATTTCAAACATTCCATTCTTAGCGATGTTTAACATCAACACCTCATACTGAGATTTTCATAAATCAAGGACTGCTAATCAGGCTGACCACTTTAAATTTGATTAAAAACGGCGTGGTTAGTGCCTAAAGGTCTTAAGTAGCTTCAAATTAATTTCATGACAAAACTGAATGAATATTGAATGTTCTTCCAAACGATCAATCAACCTTTTTTTTTTTACGGAGAAATAGCTTTTCAGATGTTGTGTGCATTTAGAGTGTGAATTATGACGTTAGTTTACTCTTTTGTCGTTATACGTATGCTCATTGCGTGAAGAAATCTAAAACAAAAAGCCCCCCCCTCCTTCGTTGTGCCCCCTTTCTACGCCACTCGGCGGTGCTCGCAGACTTCCCCTTTCTGGAAATCAAATCTAATCCACATGACTTTTTAAATGGCTCGAGGAAGCTAATAATACGTCGTCTCACGCGTTTGCTCTCAACGACAACGAGCGGGTCGGAACCGACGGAAGAAATCCTGCACATCGGTGTGTTTTTAGTTTCGCCCGAGGGGACCGCGAATCAGCACCACGGAGCTGTCCGGCCGTCCGGCAGCGACGCGAGGAGGCAGCGAGGCACCGCCGCCGTCGAGGACCAAGTCGAGAGAAACGAAATCTAAACGACGGCCACCTTTTCAGTCACATTCCATCCACGGATGCGAATGTTCATTTTGATTGAATGGAAACATGTCGAGGGTGAATCGTTGTCAGACGGCTCGTTGCAATTAATAAGAACAGTGTGCGTGTAATTCACGAAGTAATGGGTCGTCATGAGTTCGTGAATGTGTAGTTATTTGCTCTGAGTAAGGAGCACAAAGGACCGTGTTCTCTATGTTTCTCTATTTATAGACCCTCTCCCCTTGGTGGAATGTACCACTTGGTCTTCGCGTAAGAAAGGGGGGGACAGACAACGCTGGGCTCGACATACGACGAGTTTGTAACGGCTCCTTTATTCCAACCTCCCCGCTGTTCTGGCGGAGATTGAACCGGTCCTGTCCGTTTAAACCGAGAAGACACCCATACGGACTCCTCAATGCAAAAAAAAAATAAAAGGGTGCCAAGAAGCTGGGACGAGGGAACGTGGGTGTAAATAGACAGTGAATGCTCTTGGTCTCTCTCTCTCCCTCTCTCTCTCTCCCTCTCCCTCCCCCTTTCTCTTTCTCTCTGTCTCTCTTTTATGAAATCAATGAACGAGTTATTGGGTAGGACATAAATATAAGGAATCAAAGCCTCCACCGGGACCAACGGCATTGCGCGCTTTTGATATGCGTCTTCGCCAAACGCTACATGTGTTTTCACATCAGTGTAAATATTGTCTTTGATAGGACGAGAGTGGAATCGGCTCTGGCGCGGCTCGGTCTCGGAACCACATTTTGACCAAGACTTCCACCAGCTCTTTCTTTTTTTTATTTTTCAACGTAAAAACGATTCTCCACCATCGCCATCTGCTGCTGTTTGGTACCCGTCCCAACTCACTGGCCGGTCCGAAGATGGCAACTTTAACCAACGGGCAGGTGGACGGCACGGTGCACGGCGTCGGTGTGGTCTCCGCCAGCACGAACGGGCTCGTGAACGGATTAAGCCACAGCCACAGCCCGGTGGGCTGCCCGGCCACCATCCCCATGAAGGACCACGATGCCATCAAACTCTTCATCGGTCAGATCCCCCGCAACCTGGACGAGAAGGACCTCCGGCCCCTCTTCGAGGAGTTCGGCAAGATCTACGAGCTCACTGTGCTGAAGGACCGCTTCACGGGCATGCACAAAGGTGGGTTAAACCCAAATATATTCCCCGAGACAACTAGTCCTCCTTGTTTTTGTCAGTGTCGTATGTGGTGAGGGTGAGGATCCTAAATCATGCAGGATTAGTTGGCAATTTGTGCAATTTTCTCTCAGGCTGAATAATGACTTTATACATGTTGTTGTCTGTATTTTATTTATGTATTGCGTCTTATTCTTTTTCACTGGTTCTCCATTTCGGTGCATCATTTTTTTTTCTGTGTTATTGGCAAACATAATCCAAGCATGAGAGTGTCACGAATCTGGGGAGTCACGACGGCATGAATTTATGTAGGGTGATATTAGGAGGAGCGGTGTTCGTATGTGGGCAGTGAGCACGGGAGTGTTCACACATCTAGTCCGGCGGTTGTAAACGTGCTTTCATTCACTACAGTGCTAAATCCGGGCCATTAACCTCACGTTTTGACGTCGCAATAGCCGGGAGCCTGTGTTGGATGTTTGATTGCCCGCAGCAGCGTACACTCTGTTGCCCGTAACTCTCTTGATGCGCGTGCGCGTGTGTGTGTGTGTGTGTGTGTGTGTGTGTGTGTGTGTGTGTGTGTGTGTGTGTGTGTGCGCGTGTGTGTGTGTGTGTGTGTGTGGGAGGGGGGGTGGGCATGTCGTGAATGGGGGGGGGGGGGGGGGGGGGGGCGTTTGCGCGTGCACGTGTGTACGCACGTGTGACACACAAAAAGAGTAGGCCTGTGAACGTACAGCCCATTTTACATTTTTTTTTTTTTTTTTTTTGTAAGATTGTCAGGTGTTGGAGATTTAGCTTGTCCTTTCTTTAGAGATTTAATATTAAATCTAACCCACAAGGGATAAACGTTAATTACACAGACATATATTATTCATATATTTTTATACGTTCTAAATCAGCACAGCTTATTTCTTAGGTCTATTTTTATAACTGTTCCTGTTGCAATTCTGAGCAGATCCCCTTTGTTAGGAGGAAGGAATGCATTATCCAAAAAAAATAAAAAAATAAAAAAACTTTTAGTGTAACAATGCTACATGGTCCTTTGGTGTAATCTTAACGACCAGCCTTGTATTTCTGGTGCAACAGGAATTATGGCGCTTTATTCCTGTATTTTATTCTCCTCTCTCAAGGGAAGCGTCATTCTCTGCAAATCACCATCTTACTAGAGGTCACTAATTGATCTGCTATACCTGCAGGACATCTCTCCGGGGAGTTAAGTGCATTAGGAATGAGCGATCACTTTTTGGGACGCCCCCCCCACCTCCACCCCCCTTTACAGCTCATTCTGCCCCATGTAAACAATGTGTGACATGAACCATGTGTCAGGGAATGATTATGATATACAAATAATTCCAGTGGGCGGAGACTGTCTGCAGGCATGGGGGAAACCAAGGAGGTGGAGAAGGGAGGGGGGGGGGGGTTATCTTTTATTAATAGCGCAGCTGTAGTAGTGACTCCCTGTTGGACAGTTAATAACCTGTGGCCCCAGAACTATAGGCACGGCTCGCCAGCTGATTCTAAGAACTGTCTCCTCACCGCGATATACAGCCCTGCATCCCCGGGCTGGGCCCCCGCTTTCATTAGCGAGCCCCCGCTGCGCTCATATTTTAACTAGCTGGAGGCACTAGCAACTCCCTGGCTCACCAGCTCACTGGCTCACTGCAACCTGCTTGAAGGCCGCGTTGCCTCCAACACTCCTCCTGAGGTTTTCGCAGAAGATTCCCAAATTAGCAATAAACGACAGCACGTCCCACAAATAACGGGCAAAGTGACTGACTGAGTGCACTGCCGTCACACTGGTTTTATGGACGACTACACAGCATAGCGTGAAGCAGGTAGAGTATGCTATCGCGGCAAGAGTTTGTGAGTAAAGGCGCTTACAAGAGGACATACTAATATTTTTAAGAGAAATAATTCATGCAGCATCTGTTGCCTTGTGAAAAGCCATTTAAGCTGCTAAACTGGTACTTGTTCCTATATTTTTTTTAACAGCTGAAAACCCTTTAACTTAAAAGTGCCATTTTGATGGGAACATTTTTTGTACATTTTGTCCAAATGTACATTTGTACATACATGTTACTTTCACAACTCTTCCCCCCCACCCTTTTTTTAGACCTACATGCAGTGTGCATTTTCAGAGTCCTGCTAGAGTAGAAAGAATCAAAACGAGGGCATGATGACCCTTAAAGATGTGAA
The DNA here is from genome assembly GCF_963514095.1 of Eutrigla gurnardus. NCBI lineage: Eukaryota > Metazoa > Chordata > Actinopteri > Perciformes > Triglidae > Eutrigla > Eutrigla gurnardus. The sequence goes on along the minus strand of NC_139916.1, from coordinate 14,797,143 downwards.
ACGCTCCAGCAGAGTGAAGTCTGTAGAACTGCCCACCGGAAAAACTCCTATTCTCCTCCATCGTTTCTCCTCTTCATGAACTCTGCTTGAGAACCTTCGTTCTTTGCTTTTCCCTCTTTCCCCATTTGTCTTCACGTTATGTACTCGCACTGACATGTTGCCTGCTCGGTGACAGTGACAACATGTTGGATAATGGCCGTGCTAATGCACAGCCTCGGCTTGAACTGGAGATTGTAGATGATCAACTGCCATTTCCTTTACAATTTTGTTGTACCTCCATTTAGTTGTTTTTTTTCCAAATGGCAAATGGTGAAATAACTGTCGTGACTAACACTGCTATGCCTCATCTGGGGATACTGTCGCATTCATTTAACTTTACCCAGAGAAACACGGTACTTTTACAAAGGAATAAGCATGGTCTGTAGCTAGATAATACAGAGCTTTTTCTGCTACAGCAGGTAATAAAGGGCCCTCCTGCTCTGCTGTACATCAACAAGCCCATAGAAATAGCCTCTGCTATGGTAATGCTACCTCTGAAGAAAGAGACCCCTATTATAGCCATTGTCAGCCGTGCCTGTGATACTATTGCCATAACCCTCCCCATAATGACTCCATGTATCACTAGTAATCTAGTCTTTAGGATTCTGTCCCCTTGGAATGGAGGGGTGGAGGGAGCGGGGAGGAGGGGAGTATGGGAGTATGGGACGGGGGTCTGCAGAGGCTGGGAGCGGGCGCAGGGACACCAGTGCAGGCCTACATTCTCCCAATGATTTTATTTCTCTCCCCTCTGCGACCGAGCCATGCTAATAGAGGCCATTTATAATGGTCACCGGCTGCTGCTGCTGCTGCTGCTGCTACCAAGCACAACGGGGCTGAGAGGCACGGCTCGCACAAAGAGCCAGCCCTTTTCTATGTCTTCTCTCCCTGGCAATGCAGCATGGGAGGAGGGGGTCTATTCAGGAAGCGAAATGTAGATATGATTGCTAGCACTATTTATCAGCCTGATTTCATGTAATAATCACCGGGGCAATTGAGCCGCGATGATACGGGGAAGACATTTAATAACGGGAAAGGTTGTTACCTATTGTTTACTGCTGTCACATCTTCGGGCGTTATTGTGAGCCACACCGAACCTTTATTGTCTACATTTTCGTTTTTTCTTTTCCAGCAGATCCTAATGCAACTGTCACCAAGTTTGTTTTACTGCTGTTGTTTCATTTGGAGGTAATTTAATGCAAGTAATATATTCGTCCTTGGCCAAACTAAATACATTAGCAACAGCTCTCGCCATAGGCGCAGACAGTTAAAGTGGTTGCAAAGCCAGAGAGTTGCTCAAAGTCAAAGCAGGTGTTGAAACCTCATTAAGATATGGGCCAAATAGTCCATTTTGACCTGGCAAGTGATGTTAATGTCACAGGTCTTTAGTGCAGATCATCTCCTTTCAAGAGAAGATACTACCAGCTCACTGTAATAAAATAACTGTACTGATTCATGATAATATCTTGGCCATTAAGCTATTTTGTAATTTTATATCAATACTTGAGAAAATGGTTTAATATCTTTGAAATCATGCAAGTGGAGATATAGTGCAACGACCAATAGCAATCCTGTTTAAATTTACCCATACTGCAGATGGCTTATGCTACAGATGGGGGCTATAATCTATGTAGGTCATAAAGGGAGTTATGGTTCCCTCTGAAGGTCTACGGTATTGATATTTCAGCCCTTTTAAGTGAAGGTGTCAGGGGAGCAGGTTCAGAGCAGATCATCGGGCTCGTCCTTATTTGTTGAGACCAGAAAGTCACAATGCCAAAAACATGAAAGTCTCATGCTGTGTTTCATTGCAGGCAATTACGTGTTACAGGTTGCCATTAGAGTACCGACTGCAAAAAAAAAAAAAAAGGAAAAGGAAAAGAGGATAAAACCAAATTTGGCTTTGAACAAAGAGAGAAAGAAATGCGGGTGTGTTTTCTCGTCCTGCCGGTCTGCTTTAATGCAGCATGCGTTCCGGCCGAAGAAATTTCACTCCCGTTGCATCATCCTCTCTCTGTGGGATCCTCCTCTCTCCTCCTCTCGCATTTGGTTTGGGATGAGTGTGTGTGTGTGTGTGTGTGTGTGTGTGTGTGTGTGTGTGTGTGTGTGTGTGTGTGTGTGTGTGTGTGTGTGTGTGTGTGTGTGTGCTCCTCGTCTAGTCCCCAACCCCAGAATCCTCCACTCAGCTCACATTGTGCCCCGTTTCTATGAAGACGCATCACAATCAATTTTTGACTGTTTTGTCGGGGAGAAAGACAACACGTGTCACGAGGCGGTCGCTTCTTACAAAAGTACACTCGACCACCAGCGCCGAACCGCGCCCGACACCCCCCTGTCCTGGCTCAGCCCAGAACTGCCAAGTGACAAGAGGGAAACAAGAGGCGGAGCCAGAGCGGGGAGTTACAGCGAGCCTAATTTGTCAGGAGGGCCGTTGTCAAGGCAGCACTGCCCCTGTTGTCCATTATTATTGGAGGGGACTGTCAGATGAGGGCCGGCTGATGGCCGAGCAGGGAGCCGGTTAGTCACAGTGAGAGATGACCACGCCAAAGCCGAAGGAGGGAGTGCTCATGGTGCTCCTGCGAGGATTAGCATGCTAACGGCAGGTTTGGAGTGGTGAGGCCTGTCAGGGAGGTGGAGCCCTCTGGCTGCTCTGACCTCAGCGGCCCTCTCATTAAAACGACTGACCTTTACATACAGATGGAGAGAGATAATGTAAAGCGATGGCTGTACCCACGTGTCTCATTTCCCCTCCAAAGGCTGACATATACGTAAGCACAGATTGCAAGTTTGTTGAACACAGATACGAAAGTAAATATGCAATTGATAGATATGGAGTGTATTAGTAATATAGGATGACCCAGGGACAATGACCCAGGTTTAAACTGTTGTACATTGGAAAGAAATATCAATTTAAATCTGACAATTACATTGCAATTTGCTTGCTTCACAGAAAACTTTACATGTTGATATCTCAAGATATCTACTCGTTAAAAAAAATACAGTACATACAGTAAAATGGTCTCCTCAGCATTTATTGTGCAGTCAATGGTTCCACATGGCAACGTCATGGCTCACTGTGGACGGCAGTGCTGACCTGTGGAGAAGCACGGAACTGAGAGAATAAAGATTTGTGGCCGTCGTAGGTCAGAGAGGCAACAACTATCACACAGGTAAATAGATACGTGATTATCAATATTCTGATATCGAAAAGTGAAAGTCATCTAAAACATTTCCAACAATTTCTAACTATATATGCACTGTGGAAAAGCTTTCTTGTGTTTTGGCACAGTTAAACTTGTTGGCTGAGGTTTAAAATACACTCTGTCTCTGTCTTAAATGTTTCATCAACATTTGGCCTTTTGTTTTCCATAAAGTGAAGCTAAACAACTTACACAGGCTTCCCTCCCGCGCTTCCTTTCCTGTTGCCGTGTTTATTGCCCTAGTGTACCATTCTTCCAGAGGATGAAAAAAAAGACGTTTTTTTTGACAAATGCTCCTTGGAGAGGTAAATATTTTCTGTTTTCAAGGCTCTTGCATCATCGAAGCGTTATTGTGCTTCGTGCTAAATTTTTAAAAAGTTGACGCTTGAGGCCATTTCAATCTTTTAGGTACACTTAATACCACTTCCAAGCCCCCCCTCCCCCCCTTGCTTCAAATACCGGTGCCCAGTTCAGGAGATGGGGAATGCAATACTATTGAAATGTTGGAAAGTCTTACATGTTGTTTTCCAGATTTACTTTTGTTCTACTGATGATTTCATTGCTTATAATAGAGCTTCCTGTGGGGAAGTGCCCTACCTTTTTATATTTTTTATACAGACAAAGAGAAGTATGATATAAGGATAAACACAAACACGTATAGCTTCACCCATGCTGATACCATGACACGATGGTTTATAGTCCCCGTTTTTTCTTTTGGATTTGTTCCATTTCTGGCTCTCTTATCTGTGGCATGCAATTACACGGAGAACATGCTCTGTATGTAGTTGTTGAGTGTAAAAGACGTAAACACTTTTCCTTTGTTCAACAGTCAAAAGAATAATTAAGAATCTCCTGTGTCTGAACTTGGAAACTGGTGTTTTTTGCCTTTTGAATTACACATGTGAGTTCCTTTTATCATGCTTTGCACAGTCAGGAGGCATTATGGTCTGTAATATTATATTACCCGTGTCCAGTATCTGTATGTGTACAGTATATGTGTGTGTGTGTGTTTATATAGGCGTATATACATTTTGTGTGTATATTCATGTGTTTATCCCTTTGTGTGTGTGTGTGTGTGTGTGTGTGTGTGTGATTATACTACAGCGTATATTACTGCGTCTGCCATATATCATCCCCAATTAAAGCAGTACTTCATAGTAACTTTTTTTAAGTTTAATTGTAATATTTGTATTTTTTACGTCCCAAACTTGACTTGAACCCTATTTGCACATGAAAATGAGTCCAGCTGCAGCCCTCTGCTGCAGAGAGCTCTCCACAAGGAAATAGCAGCATGACACAGCAGCAAAATGAAGAATAGAACCAAAGTTTGTCACAGCTAACTGTGGCAGTGGCCCATTAATGCATATCCAGCAAATATTGTACTTATCCTCCTCCGAATGTCTTTAATTCACCGCAAAGTCAACATCTGATATATTTAAAAGTATGTTTTTTCTATACATACCATTTATAAGATTATTCTCAAGGTCAAGTTATGTTTTAATACCACAGAAAAGCACATGATTGTTATTACCTTGCAAGCCGATCTTGTAATAAGCCCTCACAATTTCTCCAACGAGACATGTCCTTTCAATTACCTTTTCATCCCGTTCACAAACACTAAACAAATCATTCGGCTTTGGAGATTTATAGTTCATACAAAGTTGTATTGATGTTTATTCTCAACCAAATTGCTAAACATTACTCGAAGTGGCATATCTGGGTCTGCCTGCTGGGATCCTTTAAAGCAGCGAATAACGGTGTATTCTTTGTCCCAGACAGAAAGCACGTCAAAGTGTTGAGCTTGTGTGACTTGTCGGGCCACACACACATTTAGCTTTATCTGTACGGGCGCATAATCTCCTGCGCTGTGCGACGAACGGCAGGTTTGAATGTCCCTGATTCAATTCACTTTCTTCCCATCTCCCTTCATGCCTATTTCATGTCCCCCAATTAAAAATGCACCACGTTGACTTGTAAAAAGAAGGTGGGAATGGAGGTTAGGGCTTTTCAAAGATCTCTCTCAATTATTCAAGACCAAGTTTGATTCAGAAAATGGAGGAGGATTAATAAGTCATGCAGAAGTTTTTCGAAGGTTTGGGCGGAATATGTATTGCAAGATGTTCTGATGAAACGAGGCTGAAGTATTGGCCAAGAAGACATGTTTGTTGTTGATTAGGCTGTTGATTTGAGTCCCAGAGTCAGCATCCTCAATCCTACTTCACCCTACATATCGGAAGTTAGCAACTCAGGTCAAAGAAACTTTGTTCCGTTTTAGATTTAAGGAAAATATTTACTTTCGCACTGCTCTGAATGACAAAAGGCAAGTGAACAGGTTTCAATTTGTATATCAAATTTCGGATTGGTTTCTAGATACCCATATCATTCCATTTTCATTCCCAAAAAGTGGTGCAAATCAGTGCCTTTCTGCTATCAGATATTACCATTCAAATCATATTGGCATCACATTGAGGGAAAGTACATCAAGGCTCTACCCTATCCTGCTGGTTGGAGAACAGATAGACCAAAACGTATCGCTGCAGAGGGAGATGGTGCAAGAGTGCGTAAAATGACAAGGAGCTCAAGACAGAGAGAGCGAGACAGAGAGCGAGAGAGAGAGCGAGAGAGAGGGAAGGAGAATTAGAGAGATGTTGAAACGGGGATGATGTAAGAGAATGCGTGAAAAGAGGCGAGGGAGATCCATGGAAGAGAGTTCGGGTTGGGGGGGTTGCACACAAAGACAGACAAAGAATATCAAGAGGCAGAGCGATATACAAGAATGAGAGCCCCGAGATTGTAAAGAGATGTGCAGACTAAAAATGGAGGCACAGAGAGATTGTTCAATGACAGGCACAGAGTGAACAAAGGGAACGAAAGGAAGAGGGAAGGTGCCGAGAAGAAAAGACAGACAGAGAGAGAGGGAGAGAAGTAGAAAGAGTGAGGGAGTCCCAGAGACAGATGTCGCCCTCGCTGGCCCCGGCAGATTGATAGCTTCTGGCCCAGTTCCATGCCAGGCTTTGACCCCTCTGTCCTCCGCTGTAATTTATAGGCTGCGTTTTGCCAGATTTAAGCACTACTCTGTGGCCATCATGGCTAGAGAAGGGAGAATGACCTTCCTGGGATGGGAGCAAAATTAGACTCCTGCAGCTCCAGCCACCCCGGGGGTAAATAAGCTAGTGCCCTCCATATTAAATGGATCGCTGACAACATGTTACTGCATCTTTGTCAATCTATCTTTTTTGTCTTCACATACTTCAATATGTCAATGAGGCCATGCAGTAGTAGAGCATTCTCCCTTCAAGAATAGATGGCCGTGCTTCTGAAAAGTAGTTCAGTGAAGTCACACCGCCATCAACACACAGCAGCCGAGAGGTTCTTTTATATATTTGTAGACGCAAAGTCTGGATGAACCATTCTGTTCCGAAGTAAGTCAAATAAAATAAAGCCCCCCTTACATTACACAAGTCTTTCCACTTTTTATAGAGGTTCATTTTTCCTTTAAAATATAGTTTATTGGTTATATATTATTTTTTTAAATGACAGAAAGGCACATAAATCTGATTAACTGTCGATGCCCAAGGACCACCAAATCCAAACCGAGTGTTTTAACCTTGGCAGAGGACTGAGTTTTCAAATAGGACCCCATCTATCATCTTAAAAAGCTGATTAAGAAAATATGTTTTTAAGATCTGTAAGTGTGGCTTTTGCAAATAACTAAGGAGGCATAAGTGTGAATGATTGATATTGAGCTGGATTTAAATAGGTTCATTCAGTTTGTGGGGATCATTTTGCAGAGTCGTCTACCAGACTTTCTGTAGAAAATGTACCTTTTCTACAGAAGCCAATACAATTTTTGCTGAATTAGGGGAAAAAGCAGCAAAAAAGGGAGAAACAGCCAATGGCAAACAAACACTGTTAGTATTATATTTACGTCAAACTAAGAGCAGAAAATACAGTTGTGAGTTAAACTCTGTGCTGCTGTTGCTCTTTTTATTTACATTGCCTTCCTATTTTATTTTCATAAGCTGTCTTCTCTTCTTTCTTTCATTGCCTCTTATTTTTGATTTCATCAGTAGTATTATAACATTTAACAATTACTATTAAATATGAGGTGAATTTCTTATTTCAACAATATTTGGAGTCTCCTGATCAAAGAGACTTCAGACCAATTCTGCACTTTTTTCCCTGCCTTTTAAGTTCTCCTTCACTCAGAGGACTCGCCTAGTTGCTTACCGAATGATTTGCTGCTGCCTTGATAAATCAAGCCCAAATTAAATGAAAACCACAGCACAAGTTTGCACTGTGGTTTCTTGCAAAGTAAATACAGCCCTGTGTGTATCCGGAGTGTGCCCTCTAGTAAACTAACTTGGCTGGCTAGCCGGTGGGCTCAGCTGGGTTTGTGCTTGGCTGTTCAGAGCGTTACCTCAATGCACAAATCAGCCCAGGGAATGATCTGGACAGAAAGCCTTCAGCAAATTATTACAGATTTGCAATTTAATGGCTTCTGAGGTCTCTCCCAGCCCCACACAGGTTCCCAACGAGACAGAGCCCATTAGTTTGGTCCTTTAATCACAGAACAGGAGATGGGAATCCTGGCCAAACCTATACATACCCTGCTTCGCTTGGAATGATTTCATGGGTTTATAGATAGAGACAGAGCCGTCTGTGCATGCGCGCAGGCGTGCGTGTGTGAGTTTGTGAGTATTGGCTAGTTGATAAGCTTTGCTTTTCCCCAAGCAACAGCAGCGTCCGTGTGTGTGTGTGTGTGTGTGTGTGTGTGTGTGTGTGTGTGTGTGTGTGTGTGTGTGTGTGTAGGAGAGAGAGAAACAATGCGTTCCTCTATGGATCGTTTATCAATACCACGAGGACGCACTGGGCAGTAGCAATTAATTTGGCATAGGTTGTATCCAAAGCTAACATGAGTCCACTTCATAAATACAAATACAGAATCATTTTCAAATGTCATGTACCAAAAATATTTTCATTAAAAGTTGTTTTCTATTTATGTAAAAAATTAAAATGTTTCACTCTGCGACATTGAAGTTGTTTTTGTTTTTTGTATCTAACTAATTGAATGGAATCATCAAGGGGGAAACATGACAGAGTCAATAATATACTGAGTGTGTTCAGCATCCTTAGCAACGTTTCTAATGAAAAGTTATTTCTAATGAAATATCACTTTGTGTACAGGTGACTTCCTGGTGCTCGTCAGTAGACGGTGAGCCTCGCTTCAGCCTGTAAATCAGGAAAAGAAGCATTGACCTGTGATGGATTGCTTATTCTGTAAATTAATGGGCAGGTCCAATGTAATGGTCCATTATGGATTTACAGTACAAGACATTTCCCATTTATACAGGCAGAAAGAATGTATTTTAGATAATGACATAACTTTTGTGATACTATTTGCGACAGACAAATGGCCGGCATTTCACAGGGTGTTTGAGTGAGTCTTGTCCCATAGCTATAGTTGCCCTGATTAATGTGCCATCGATGCGAAATATAAAAACTATCACTACAATCTGCCTTTCGCTGTCCCAATTTGTCCAAGAGGAAGCCAAGCCTTCTAAATGAGCTGGATAAAAGTGACTGCCAAGGGGGATGAATATATATAATTATCTGTGGCTGGAGCACCAACAAAGGGACTTTGAAAATCAACTTTGTGCGCCAAAGGCTTCATTAGCCCGACGACAACAAAATGTCTCCTCAACTTGCAGGCGTAAAGGTGCAGGTACCTGCAGAGCCATTAAAAGCATGCGGCCGCTCCTCTATCTCTTTGGGATTAGTAGCTGCTTAGTGCGCTGATGCTAATATGCTAATGCATTGTGTTTGAATTATTAGGGCGATTCAAGAAAACGGCTGGCTGCGGTTTTTGTTGGTCTTTCGCACTGACACGTTGCAAAAGGACGGATAACTGTGTTTACTTTGCATATGGAAATCCCTGGATGTCTTTCATCTGTCCTTCCTATAGCGACTAGTGGTCCACGTTAGCTTTGCAAACATCTTAATTGTGTTAAATGGAGGGAAAAAAAGGGAGGGGGAGATTAAAAGCCATTAATGTGTGTTGTGTGAGGGTGTGTGCTATTCCCGGGACGGTGCTTTTGTTCACTTTGGCAACGCAGACAAGAGAGTTTTCACCTTGAAACTCAATGCACACCAAAAACATTGTCATTGTGTCTTACCTAAAACGCCTCTGTCTCTCTCTCTCTCTCGCTGTTTTATACGCTGTCAGGCTCGCTCCGCTTCGTCTTTGCATTTCTTTTTGTGATCGCCTCTCTCCGTCTTGCTTACTCTCTTTGTACGTCTCTCCCATTTTCTCTCATGCTATCTCTCTCTCTCTCTCTCTCTTGCTTTTCCCTTTGTAGCGCTGTTTCTCCTCATCACTCTCTCTCTCTCTCTCTCTCTCTCTCTCTCTCTCTCTCTGTCTGTCTGTCTAAGCGTCAGATAAGCTCACTGGGGGAGACTTTAGAGGACTCTCCATCTGTGTATAAATAGCTCTGGATGAATTATTGAGGGACCTGGGGTTGCTAATAATCCCGCAGGACCCATCTGACAATGACACAGAAGATGGAGGGAAAACAATTACGCAGGCTTTCTCCTTCAGAAGAGTGGGAATGGGAGTGGGGGGGAGGGGGGGGGGACTCGACGGCCGCTGGGAGCCTCCTCGTGGGGCCCAACATCTTGGCTAATAAACCCAATTAAGTCTCCGGAATCAATCGGAGCCCCGGGGGCGTCCTCTCTCTTCCTTCCCTGGACGGCGTGCAAAAACAGGAAGTGTAATGATTCATGTTCCCCCTTCTGCGTTTGGATCGTCCTCTCATCTCCATCTTGCAGGTTGGCGAGGCGGACGGGACAGGACAGGATGTCCGCCGAGGCAGGATAATAGGACAGGGAGTGGAAAGGAGAAGAGAGGCGAGCAGAGTGGAGAGGAGAGGTGCACAGAGGAATATTAATGGGAGTGTTTATCCTGTAAGTGTTTTACCGGGGGGACGAGACATGGGACCACTCCCATGACAGAGTTAAAGCACTTTGTCTTCTTAGTGATACATGATTCATCTGTAGACGGAGTTTTGATTAATCCGACAGGCCCTCGTCCGACTGTTTACATAATAGACTCATCTACCTATCTATCTACATGTCTATCATCTATCTACATGTCTATCCATCTATATACCTGTCTATCCATCTATATACCTGTCTGTCAGTCACTGCCCATATACAGTGCTACATTTGACATTTCTCTGTGCATTTTACTTTTCAGTCTAATAAAGACTCATTCAGAGTTTGCATTCAAATGTTCAGCAAATTTACTAGTAAATCAGAAAAATAGTGAATGTGTGTTTCATCGAGAAATTCTCACTTGAATCTTTTCACATATAAGCTACTTTAAGATTAAGGTGAGGGGAAAATGCAATAAGCTATGGTTAACATTAGACAACCCAAGCACTTGCACTGGTAATTCTGTGACACTGGGCCACTATATTCTGTTTCCTAAAGCCCTGATGTACACGAGAGCAACCCAAATCACATAAGAGATGAAGCAAGACGTTGAGCCTTGAAGTGCTGAGTGGGTCTGGTTTACAGAGGACAGGCTCGGTGTCCCATGATGGTCTAAACCTTTCAGAGTATTTCTTTTAATAAATATAAGTATAAATCAAAACACTGGGCATAAACATGCTCCAATAAAGTCAATTTGTTGTCATTCATAAATTTCAATAATCAGCATCAGTACATTTTGTTCTTTTGGTCCGTCTTAGGAGTCACTCCCCATTAAATAATTCATATTGGAAAAGCTAAATTTGGGTCTCCCAAACATTTCCTGACAAAATGGCTGAGATAGAGATAGGTAGAGTGAGATGATTCGGCTGCCTGGATAGTGGGGAAAGCTGGAGGTGTGTGTGTGTGTGTGTGTGTGTGTGTGTGTGTGTGTGTGTGTGTGTGTGTGTGTGTGTGTGTGTGTGTGTGTGCGTGTTTTGCCATCAGGGGAGCTTTTAACAAGTGTGTGTTCAAGCATTTGTGTTACATGTGAGTGTTGTTCAGGCACGAGAGCTAAAGCGTCACATGTAAGCCCAGTTTGTGTGTGTGGATATAAATGTGTGTGTGTTTTCTGTCCCGACCCTCAAGGGACCGGGTGCGCGGGGGTGAAGGAGGGGTTTGGTGGGTGGTGGGTGTGTGTGTGTGTGTGTGTGGGGGGGGGGGGGGGGGGTGACACTGTCCTAATGACGCATTTTCTACACCATTGATTCAGTGGCTCTGCTCTCCAGTAAATCCTTCACATGCAACACATTAAAACTGGCCCTTTTTCCTCCTTCGCCAATCGATTAGCACAGCTTAGAGACGGCCACTCTGGGAAGCAGGGCGGGAGATGGGACTTGTTATCTTCAGGGACCCACACACACACACGCATGCACACACACACACACACACACACACACACACGCAAGGACACACAGACTAAAAACATTTAAAAGTGCTAATTCTTTCTTACGCGTTTTACATTTGTACTTTGCATGCATCCGCCATTAATACGTGTAATCTCTGGATTGCTACATGCATTTTAATATGGAGGAAGCCCACATCCCACACTTTCAGTGATTTAATCAGTGATTTTCTAAGATTTTATTGTGATAAAAGGTGATTTTTATTCCCACCCTAATTGCCCGCACATTTTTTGGGGGGCCACTTCTATTCTAATTTATTCAGGCGACTTTTCAGTGTGTTGCTGAAAAGTAACACTCCAGAGCACATTCATTGCCAGTTATTAAAATTTATTTGACACCCTACAGTCAATCAGAACTCCGTATTCGCCCGGGATACAGTATAATAACTTTTATTTGACGATCTTCATACCCTCATCTCGGAGAGCAATTAAGTTACAACCGCAGCCACTATTGTTCTAAATTACTATGTCCGCTTTTAAGAATGGGAGAAAAATGGTGCAGATGTACCGTAGTGCTGTCCCTTTGAATTTCATCTGTCTTAATGGTAATTACCTTTTGTTCCGTGGTCTTTTTTTTTTAACTTATTTATTGATTGCTCTCCAGTTCTTTTGCATGTCTCCATATTTCCGATTGTTCTTGTTACCCCAAAGGAAGGACTCGGGGATCTGCATATAGTCGGACTGCTATTACATTCCATTATGAATGAATTCACCTTCCACATTCATAATACTGCCCCTTAGTTCTGCCTCACTCTGCTGAAATAATATCATACTCAAGACAGCATTCATTAGTCCATGAAACAGCTCCTGAATTTTTAAGACCTTTTTTCCAAAACGAAAAAAAAAAATGCTTGATGTGGTCTCTGAACAGTAATTGATGTGTTTTTTTTTTTTCTCCCCTGTTCACTCACAGTACAGTAGCGTTCTCCGGGCTCATATTGTGGGCTTCCAAGTGCTTTTTTATTTAATCAGGGTTTACAGCTGCCAATTAAAGATTTTAAGATGATCCAGGGAGAAAGTTGGAGTGTTGCTGCCCGGAGACCTTGGACATGTCCCCTAAAATAGCCGCTATCCTCTGTCTCTTTCTCCCATTGTGAGTAATGACGTGAAAGGTCAGCAAAGGTGAAGGGGAGACGAGCGACTGCCGCTCACTTTATTGAATTACTATTCCTTACAGAACCTAAAGTGCGAGGACTCGTCTGGGTTTTTCACTTTGATGCCAGATTTAGTGGGAGATACTGACGCTAGACCAGTCTGCAATTTTAATTAATCCGAAACATTTCAATATATATGCACAAGTACAGCACTATAAGGAACTTGTTCAACAAGTGGGGGGGGAAATCTGAATTAGCTCTGTACATTTGAGTGGAATTTGCTTCTCTCATGTAATTTATGGCGTTTTGAAGCAGAGTAGTGACAATCGCATGGCCCACATTGAGTGTCCCACTAACAGCAGCACAAGGGCAACTGCATCATTCTTGAATCACGTATTAATATTCCTCTTATTGCACTCAGTGGTACTCGTGTTCATCATGTGACCAAAACACCAAGGCTTTATATTCTTTGAACACAATGAGTCAAGAATTTTCATCTTTACTCTGACCTATTTCAAGAGTGAATTGAAGAGGGTTATCTAAGCCTTAGCATTCACGAAAATCTAGTCAGAACGTTCTTGTCTTAAGGTCAATCTTTTAAAACGGGGGAGGAAAAACATTCCTCTGTTTATTGAGCAAATGCTGTCCTTGGTCAACCCTTTCAGGCGGAGATAAGTGCTAACAGAACTGAGGTAGGGGAGATGTGGAGATTTCTATTGACTGACTGAAATTGGGCAGCCTTAAACAAAGTTTCATGCCAAAGTTTTTTTTTTTTTTTTGAGGCAGAGTTCCAGAGCTATGCAGCGTGGCATTGATAAAGCTTTTTAATGCTATTGACTCTTTTTAGGCTCTCACCAAGATGTTCTGAAATATTCAAATGATCACTGGGAGTTTCTCCCCGTCTGTGGCTGGGAATAAAAGGATAGACTGAGAGGAGGGAACTTTTTATGTCAGCCCTTTACAATCCCTGAATTAATAGGCACGAGATAATTAGAGAATTCTGTACAATGACATTGTCCCCCAAGCTCTCTAGTCTTGGGTGGCGACGGGCAATGCATGCTGGTATGAAATAATTCATGTGTCCAGTAACACTGAAAAGTGCTAATTCAGGAAAGTGTTTTACTTTTGATACTATCAAAGGAGTAGTTCAAGATTGGAGGGCCATGTCAGATAGGTCTTGGTCTATCTATTGTATTGTATTGTATTGGGGTATTTGGGTTCATTAACCTAACATTCTGTAATTACATGTAAAATACACACAGTGGGACTAAGTGTCTTTACATTGTCATTGAATAAATCTGCCGGGATGTTGCCACCAAAAGTTAAAGCTATAAACAATAGTTTTATATCAACAATATTTACATAATTATATGTGAAAGAGATTTTTAGTAGTTTTATTCAGTGATTAAATAAAGAAAACATCTTCATTCATATTATATTTTATTTCAAACGCTGTTCACAACCAAGGCTAGAATATCTGAAAGTTCAGTTAGTTGCGTAGTTAAAAAACAATTACAATCTTTACCTATAAAAAGTCTGTTAAATGAAGCAATGTTGAATTCAAATATATATAAATATAAATCCGGAGAAGATGACTTAAAAACCAAACATCATCTCTGCAGATATAACTAAATATACACGCATTTTCCCAACAGTCAACTTGTTGGGAAACTACATCCAGCAACGACAGCTCATCAAGAGCATGTTTCCCGTAGTTAACAAGGTCAAAGCTCTTTGTGGTCCAACACAGCTGTCGTTTAAAAGCGAGGCGCGGTGACAGTTGGCGGATTTCACCGCTGAAGCTCCAGTTTTTTTTTTCTTCTTCTTACTTTTTTCCCCCACCAGTAAGTATTCAGTCTCCACCATTCCCTCGCTGCTTCCTTTCATCTTCTCCCCTTTTCTTCTCCATATTCCTTTCTCTCTCCGTCTCTCACTCTCTTCCCGTTCCTCTCCCACTCAGTGGGTGTGTGTCCCTTTAGGGTGTCTGCTGCAGTTGAGATAAGAAGCGAGTGTAGGACACAGGGGGATGGTGTTCACAGAAGCTAGGTGATCTTATCTACTCTCCCCCCCCCCCCCCCTCTCTCTCGCTCTCTCCCTCTCTCTCGCCATCGCCGTTCTGCTCTTCCTCTCTGCTGCTCTCCTCCCCCTCTTCCTCTCTGCTCCCTTGCCCTTCTTCCTCTCTCTCTCTCTCTCTCCCCCATCTCTCTCCTCTCGTCTCGTCTCACACGCACACACATTCTCTTAGATCCCCTCTGCGCTGCTGTTGATTTGAATTTGAAGTGATGGGAAACCAAATTGGCAGCATTGACAGCAGAAACAAACAGCTTATCTCTCTCTCCTGGGCCAATATGGGTCTTAGTCAGATACTACAGCCGCTGCCAGCATCTGACTTGTGACAATGATGATAAATTGAACGTTTGTAGACTGTCACTTTTCATGTGTGTGTGTGTGTGTGTGTGTGTGTGTGTGTGTGTGTGTGTGTGTGTGTGTGTGTGTGTGTGTGTGTGTGTATACAGTCATGAGTGAATAGATAAATAGAAGTAAAGCACTTAAGCACAATTTTGAGGTTGGTTTGTACCTCGGATACATATTTCCGTTTCAGTGTGGGACATCATATATCTGCAATTTGCAGATTTTTATTCTACAACAATATGATGATCATATGGAGTCTGATGCGTTGCTATACATAAATAGATCGGTCTCCAAGCAGGGATACCCAAGAGTTTAGTTCTGCAGCTGTCGTGGAAAGATTGGGAATTTAAAATAAGAATTATGATTTAGTAAACATATAACTATCATACCTGTGTTTGGAAGAAAATACAGGCTGACTGATCTGTCAACAGGAAATAAAGTAGTTAAAATAATGTCATAATCAACTACCCACAATGCTGCTTACACACTCATGTATTAATAAACCGTAATATATAAAAAATGATGGCGGTATCAGATGAAGTGTTATTTTTGGAGTAATTTAACACCATGGTATGTTACGTATTCTTCCGTTTTATAAAAATGCACTGGACTGCTCTCTAAACATGCAAGTGAGTGTCAGGCGTGTGAATCAGAGACTTGCGTGCGTTTCCTTTGGGACGGCGCCCGCATGTAGCGTTAACACGACAGGCCCGGAGAGGATAAGGAGGTAGCCAAGCTGTCAGCGGCCAGCTCCCACTTCGCCTAATGAGAGAGAGGCCTGTTAATTAAAAACACCAACAGGCGGAGCTCCCCAGTGTCCCGCCATCAGGACGACCCAGGGTTAAAGACACGGAGCCGAGAGGACGGGAAGCATGCTGCTTCTACATACAGTACGTGGTGCTGCCCTCAACAATAAATAGCCCCCAGTATGCAAAGAGAACAAAGCAAAGCATAACTGTGAAGAGCTATAAGAGGAGGGGCTTTCTTTAAACTACGCCGTGTTCGTGTTTTATGGGGGTTGGAGTCTGAAATCACTCTCTATACCCAGAACTTGATGTTCCCAGAACAAACTTTAGTACTTTTGTGTCTTTGTGCTCGTAATGGTTTTTTCCTGCAGCTGTAATGTTTACGTCGACCTCATTGTTCACTAAAGGAACCCTTCAAATGCTCCGATAGTCCGCTAATATCGGTACCGTCCAAACCCAGAAACAAATTGTCCCTCATGGATGTTTTTTCTTTCATTGAATTTAATTGAACTTGATTTAAAAAAAAAAAATTAATTTAGTTAAAATTTTCCAGAACCAGAGCAAACACAGTCAAATATATGAAAAATATTTGCCTCAAATTGAATCCTGTCACCGCAGCCTATTGTGCAATTGTCTTTGTAAGTGTTTTATTAAACTGTCAAACACATGAATCATTAGCCTTTTTTCTGCAGATTGACAGTTTGTCAGCTCTCTGACAGTGGCATGCGCCTCGCTGTCAACGGGGGGGGTGGGGGTTGGGGAAGGGGGGGGAGCGAAGGAACGGCTTTCACGTTCCCCACGGCGCCTTCTTTTTCCTTACCTCCCGTGTCTCCATCTTCCTTCCACCCCCACATGTCAGCCCAGGTGCTAACAAAACCGAGGATTGTGGGTAGTCTCGGAACATATGGAGCAGAGAGAGAGACGGAGAAATGAAGGGTGGGAAGGGAGGAGAGGGAAGGGAAGGCGGGGGGTGAGAGAGTGAGAGAGAGAAAGAGAGAGAGAGAGGAGCTGTCAGGGAGATGTCTATCCCTGTCACAGCAGCGAAGAGTGCGATGGACGAATGGATAACTGCTATTTCAGACTGCCAGGCAGAAAGCTCAGGCAGATATGATGTGTTTTTTTGCAGAATGGCCTCTTGTGCAAAAGAAAGCACCGATCGTCACATCTCCATTGCCACAATTTTTTGGTCCCACTTTCATGCCCTTTTTTTTTTTTTTTTTGCATGCATATGGATTGCATTTGTGTACGGAGGGAATGTTCCATTTGTTCAGTCGCCGAAACACTGTTCACTGTGCACAAACGCACACACTCACACAAACATGAGCGAATTCCCGGAGCTGCCATGTAGACAGAGTTTCAGAGCTATGGCTGCAGGCTGACTCCGTGTGTGTGTGTGTGTGTGTGTGTGTGTGTGTGTGTGTGTGTGTGTGTTTGTGCATTGTTTTTTGGCTATCCGCTGGTGATTGGTGCGGCCCCCTCCCATGTCACTCTCTCCTTCTCTGTCCCCGGTTCACACACCATGATAATCTCTCTCTTTCTCTCTCCCTGTATTTCAGGCTGTGCCTTCCTCACCTACTGTGCCAGAGAGTCGGCCCTGAAAGCCCAGAATGCATTGCACGAGCAGAAGACCCTGCCAGGGGTAAGTCGTACACGAGAATTGCCATGTCGACCCAGAAGCGAAATCTTACACAAACACACATCTTGGATTCAGTCCGCCGCGCGCAAAACACTGATGCTCATCTTTAACATATAATGCCATATATTCATTTCAAATCAAAGGGGACTGCCCGTCTTCGCCATGCTTGTCATGATGTGTTTATCACTGGCTGTACACCAGACATGAGCACAGCTCTTCTTTCTCTTAAATATCCGTCCTCTTCCTCTGCCCCCCCCTTTCACTGCCTCCCTCTCTCCCTTCACTTTGACAGTCACACACAAACCCATGGGGAGAAACCACACACAGCATCGCATCATAGGCATACTATTTATAGTCCTTCCTCCTGTTTGTGTAAACGAGTGAGTGTGTGCGTGTCTGTGTGTCTGCATCCATGTGTGTGTGAAGTGTGAGAGCGATAGAGGGTGGGGGGATGAAAAGTGTGTGAGCGGGTGGATGTAAGCTATTTTGTACATTTATGTGCACGCTCTGCAAACATGAGTGTGCACCGTGAACGTACATCACGACAGCACATCTTCACAACAGATGTTCACATGCTGTCAATGTTCGCGCTCACGTGTCCTGGAAGCAATGCATGTCTCGTTTTAATGCTTGGCTCCTATTCATGCATGCTGGAATGAGGTATTTTTGACATTGTCGTAAAGAAGAGGTAGATATTCCGTTGTGAGCGTGTGTGTGTCTATATGTGTGTATGAGGGATGAAATGCATTGTGAGCATTTTCTTTGGTGTACACATGTGATGGTTACATATTGGCGTGTGTGTGTGTGTGTGTGTGAGCGCTTCTGTAATGCATTTCAGTTAGTATGCGCTTGAGTGTGCATGCACCTGAGCGCGCGTGCCTCCACGTGCACGGGGCCCCGCCTGCGCATGTGTGCGTATGTGCGCGTCAGGACGTTTTGATGCGTCTCTGTCAGGCCTGGCTCGGTTTGCTCTGTTCGTTTTTAATGACGCCTCCAGGGAAGCTGACAGTCGCCGTGTTGAGCGCGCAGCCTTTGATGTGAGTGATTATGACATCACAGACGTGCAGCCGAGAAGAGCGGAGGAGTGGGGATTGGTGCTCTCAGTTTTTTTTTTTTTTTTTTTTTTCCTTCCACTTCCCAGTGGCATATTATTCAGAAAGAAAAGAGGGAGGGAGAGACATAGACACACACAGAGAGAGAGGAGGAGAGATTAAATATTTGGCCAAAACCAGAATGCGATTTTGTGTTCACACAAAATGTGCTGCCGATTGATGTTTTTTGCCTTTGTTGCTATTGTTTGACACGGACCAGAAGATACGGGCACAATAACAATCTTTTTTTTTTGTTTTAAGGATTCTGTCTTAACATCTTCAAGGCAAAGAGACTGCATTCGGCTTCACGCTCTACATTGTAATGCATCAACAACATTTATTCAGTCACTTGCAATCAACCCTGCTTAAAAAGGAAATGCTAATTGGCAATGCCAATGGAGGACAGTCTCAGGTTTGCATGTGATCGATGGTGAGCGTTGAGTAAACAAAGGTAATGCCATAGGACAGCCCTAGATGCTCAGCAAACCCTGAAGCAGAGCATTCAGAGAGGCAGACATGTCTTTTGTTGCCGGTGGAGGTAAAGCCAGCAAAACAGAATAAATGAGTTCATTAGAAACCGTGCGAGGACTTGGCCCCGGGAAAAAGGCAGTGGGACATTTTATGGCACACGACAACACCCTCTTTCCTCCTTCAATCCTCTATCAATCCCCCACTCACAGGCCAACACAACCAAAAACCCTGCAAATGAAATCCCCCTTTTCCCCCTTAAAGCCTCTTTCCCCTTCACTTCGCATCCTGATGCGCTTTTTATCGTCAAAGTTGCTCCCGAACCCTTACATTTAAGTTTTCTGCCGTCTTGTTTCTTTTGCTGCCAGGTGAGCTGAGAGAAGAGGGGATTTGGCTTCCGAGAGGAAATGCCCTGTAAGCATGGCTGTAGGCTGTTGGTGTAGCTCAGACAAAGTACTAAGGGCGCTTGTGCATGTGTGTGTGTGTGTGTGTGTGTGTGTGTGTGTGTGTGTGTGTGTGTGTAACTGAGCAGGTGCAGGTGTCAGGAGAGATTTTGGGTAAACAAGCAACAAGCAAAACACTGATGTTAAAGTGACATTGAACTATTCGTGATAGATGACCATTTTTTTTCACATCGCTCATTCCATTATAGTGCTAACTCCAGGTACACAGGATTATGCTGATGGGGAATACGTTTTGGATTTAATTCGACTCGAATGACACGGAAACTTCTGCATTGTTTGAGGACGTTCGAAACATTTCAGTGGGCGAATGTGAATGATAGGAAAGACCACAACCTGGAACCGTGGATGGATCACAGAACAGACCTCCCGAGCACATGCTCAGTGGCCCAAGGGGGCAACAAGCCAGAGCCTCTATTTGGAGTGGCTGTTGTTAAAATGCGAGAGAAATACGAATTTACAAATACTATATTGTTTTGCTCCTGATCCCATTCAAAGTCCTCTCTGCCAGTCTGATTTATTTTATTATATTTTTATATATAGGGTCGCCCATGAAGTTGGAATCATTTGTAAATGTCTTATCTATTATAGCGACAAACAATTGTAATGAATTATTTAATTTCACCCTGGTAATTGGGACACATAATGTAATCATTGGTCAAAAGTGATTACTGATGGATTTAAATAGGAATAAACAGAGGATTGTGTTAAATATATTTTAACGTTATGGGCGACAGTGTATTTCGGGCCTACATTGACATTAGTGAAAACAAAACCCCCAAAAAATAATATATTGTGTGCTGTTGATCATCATTTAACCGTTTTGAATAGTGTCCTATAATACTTGTTATTTATCCCCAGCATGAACAATGTACTGTCATTAACTTTAGAGTTAAGTCACCAAAAAGACATAAAATCACCATCACTGGTGGATTTCTGCACCTTTTATAACCTTTCCGTTCCTGGAAATACACACAAACACAGTCAATACAATGTGGGATATCACCAGTGAAAAAGTTTTGTTTCCTAAGTTTAAGTACAAAGCTATTGAGCAGATTAAATGGAAATAGTGACGTGAGGCTGAAATGAGGCGCGTCCCAAACACCGGGCCCCGGCTGCCATATTTGTGATCCTGCGCTCCAGTTTCAGACTCGTACTACAGCAAGAGGCATTAAAAAGCCTCTATTGATTCTGGCAAAAGCCCTCGCGAGTGGGAGGATGTGTTTCTGTGTGTTGCACGTGTGTGCGGGTGTGTGCGTATGTGTGGGTCACAGGGTGGAGTTGCAGAGCTCGAGCTAGTGCAGTGTGTGTACAGATACCCACCAGCAAATCCTCCCTCACACATATAAATACTCAACACACACACACACACACACACAAAAAATGAAATAAGAAAACAGTTCTGGCATTCACTCCAACACAGATTTACAGTAGTGCCTCAGCACTACCATATGCCCCCGCACGGTGCACACAAAGAGCATGAACTCTTGCATGCTTCGCACCATGTTGCAACTTAGAACAATGCACACGAACACACACAAGCATGCTCAGGTACAGAACGCACCACTGATCCAGACTCGTCTCGGCAATACAACACTTCCATTCAACAACATGATACTCATAGAAAGAGAGAGAGAGGAAGGGGAATAGGGAGAAAGTAAAAGAGGGAGTGAGAGAGAAATACGGCGTCGATTGACTCGTACTGTAATAGTGAGCCAGATGAGAAAATATAGAACACTGTGAATCAATGCGTCATTTCAGAGCGCTTTCACACACACACACTGGTAATGGAGCACATATACACACAGGGTTCTCAGCCCAGGGGCAAACAAACAACAGAAAAGACGGAAAAGCAAATGAATAGCAGGAGGGAGGGAAGGGGAAGGGGTTGATGAAAGAGTGGGTGGATGAAGGGAGTGGGAGGAGAGGTATAGCAGAGGTGCCTCCATGCCAACTGATTTGTGTCTGTTTCTTTTTTAGCCCCCCTCCCTCAGTTGAGATAATGCAAGAGCAAGAAATCTATGGCATTGATTGGCTGCTGCGGCCCAGTTTCATGGCAGCTTTTTCTCAATAAGTCGCCCTCATTGGTCAATAACTGCCAGGCTCCACAGGTGAAGTGGGGGAAGGAGTGGGAGTCTGTTGTGGGGGGAGCTCAGTTATATTTTGTTTCCCCTAAGCACGCACAAGTACAGTATTTCACTAGATTAGTGATGCAGTGTGCAGGAGGAATAGCTGCACGTCCGTATGAATAATGCCGCAGGCCCTGCAGCTAAACCCCCCCCTCTCCCAACGCCATCACCTCATCAACTATCCTAATCACCCTTACCCAAAAGAAAACCGCTTGCCACATAACGGCTCCAATTAATGGATCCACAGTCATTGACAGAATGCTGGAACGATGCACGGGCGAGTTAGCCCACAGAGTGATGCGGAGCATCAATAGAGAGATATTTTGCTTCCCAAAAAAAGAAAACAGATTTTTGTAAACTCATAGACCTAATGAGCAACGTATTTCAGTCTGCCAACAATACAAAGAAAGAGCAGCAGGCACTGGCAATAGTCAGTGTTAACAAAAGAATAAACAGTATCCAGTGTCCAAACCGCAGCAAAGCTTTTAAGTGAGGCAGTGTGCAGCCTGAATCTGGCAGGTCATAAGCCTGCAATAAAAATTCAAATGACTCTCCCCCAACAGACAGACAAGCAGAAAGACTTCCTGAAAGTAGTTTTGTAATAACCTCTGAGTTAAGCACAGATTTGACTGTTTGTTGATCAGTCATCAAATTCATCATTAATCACGCGTATAGTATATTTTATTGGATACAGGACCACATACTGTATGTACTAGCTTTTGGTACTTTAGATCTGGGTTGTGGTTTGGCCTCGGCCCCTTTGTTTCAATCAATGCTGCAGTATACAAGGATTTTGAGACTGTGTTTCCATCTATGGAAAAGGCATTGTTCCTAGTTTTAACATGACGATGTTAAAATGTGGAAAAACTTGACTTGCACAAACAGAGCCCCGACCTTAACCACATCAAGCACCTTTGGGATGAATAAGAACGTTGACTTTGAGCCAGACGTTATCGCCCAACATCAGTGATCAATTCGACTAATGCTATTGCTGAATGGGAGCCAGTTTCCAAAAATCTTGTGGAAAGTCTTCCTAGAAGGAACAGAGGCTGTCATATCGGCAGATTAATGCCCACGTCAATTTGGTTTAATTGACTAATTGATTGATTTGCGTCCTGCACATGTGGGCTGACGCCGTCAGTGTCATCCAACCACGGTCAAACAACATCTGAAAACCAGCAGCACATATAATACATTTTTTTGTTAAAGGCCCTATTTATATAACAGAAATGAGATCAGCCATCACAAATGGGTGTAGTGTCCACATACTTTTGGCTACATCGTGTCGTTGTGGTTAAAGACCTTAAAGGAGTGGAGCATGGAAGGTGCCATAATGTGACAAAGATCATTACAAGCCTACACGCCATCTTTTGTCATATAAATTCGGGAATGCTCCCATTATCGTTGGGCTCCAGGCCTGATGTTACAACCTCCCATTGCCAAGTGGAGTTTGAGCAGATTGTACAAATGAGAAAAAATCATCTGTCCCGAGGCAGCGCTTCACTTTAGTCCAATAATCCAGCTAATTTCAGAAGGCGTGCACGCTACCCGTCGGGGCCAATGGACCGATGATCCATATGTGAAATGACACACCTTTATACACTAGAGCCAAACTGGAGTGCACGCAATGTCACAGCGGGAACCCACTTTTTGATCTTACTGTTAACTCAGTTGAACAGTTTGGTGTTTTTGCCAAGACTTCCCAGTGATTAAAATACGAGAATGTAGCAAAACGCCCCATTATCACTTTCCATCGGGACATGTGTGTCAATTATCGATGTATTACAGTGTATTATCATTTAAAATAACATATTCTCCCCTTTTAAGTAAGTTTACTACAAATTGCTGCTGACAGAAAAGATAGTCCTCAACCAGCAGTCCTAGGAAAGTGCGATATGCTCTCTGAGGGAACGCATTGAGCTGTCTGGGCAATTCAAAACACCTCTGGTAAGTGCCATTATTGGGTGATCCAAATGTTTTTTTGTATTCGCTCTAAAAGCATGTCCCCATTTCAGAAATTTCAGAGGTGCCATTGCTCCTTTCAGCGTCTCAGTCTATTGCTGGCTCAAGCTATTGTCACAGTCTGAAATCAACTTGTCCTTTTCCTTGAGTTTGTATTGATCCCAACCACCAAAAAAAAAAAGCACAGACTTACAGCGCACCAGTGAGTCTTCATCCTCAGCAGCCCGCTCCGCTGAGCATTTACAAGTGTTAATGTCACTACTAGCACTTTAGGACTCCTCCATGTACTCACCAGAATGGAAAGTGGCAAAAAGAAAGTCATTCCCACTGTAAGGTAAAAAAAATAAATAAAAAGAAGAAAAAAGTTTGACACAAACTTCCCTCTGATGTCTTCATTATTGGTCAAGTGCTGAGCAATCATCCATCCAATTGTTGCGTGACATGGTTGGGTTTATTTTTTTTCATGAACCTCCAAAACGCCCTGCACTTCTCTATTGATATAAATCTGGCAGTGGTTGTGGCTGTCACTGGGGAGAGGACAAAGGCATGGCCGGCTGCAGCTGGAGTTATTCCTCAGGCTTTAATAGCATCCTAACCAGTGAGCTTCAGGCCCCGCCGTAACGTCTATGACATAGATTTAAGTATCTCCTTAAGCTTGTTGTGATTTTTGTGATCATTTGCCAGCCCGCTTGACTCCAGCTGCTTTGAAACGTCCGAATGGTTGTATTGTATTTCACACTGCTGTATATCTCCCCTCACACATGGACAGTACCGCACGTCTTTCCACAACAGCAGGTGCGGTGGTGTCTGATATATTTAGTGTTCACATTAAATGTTGAGCAACGGGGAAACAATAAAATGCAACAAAACCGTCACGTTTACGTTCTAATGTATCTATTAGAGTGGTGTTGTATTGTTAATTTGAGAATAGTATGGTCCATACTGTAAACCTTTTCCCTCTCTGTCATTTATTAGTGTAGCTTGCTTTACTTCCATGTCTCTCTCTCAGTTGTCAGTGTGCGAAAGGGCAGAAACACTGGAGAACATTTCTCATGCAGTGGACTCATTTTTTCCTCAGGCTTTACAGGACTCTTACAGCTTTTAGAGTGCCAAGCTGACCAGAGTCATTTTGTCCTCTCCT